>NW_007730230.1:67686-89199 GCF_000696425.1 Galeopterus variegatus
AGACAAAAAAAAAAAAAAAAAAATACACGATAATTATTGATTGAATGTTCCTTTGCATTATATGTTTCTTGAAGAAGTAAGCATGGAATCCCTTTATCATATTGTAGAAAAGCAGGTATGGTATGTGAGAAAATTGAGTTAATACTTTTAATATAAGCAATGAAAATGAAATAGAATAAAACAAATATAACATATAAGAAGGCAGCTTAAAGAAAAGTTGCTAAAGTCTCTCACTCTCAGCTTCCCTTCCCTTGCATAGCACAACTAGTTCTTGAGATATAGTTGATCTAACTACACCAGACACAACGGCAAGAAGAGAACAAATTACAAGGAAAGGTTCACAAAGAACAAGAGAATATACCACTATGGAGGAGAAAATTACCCAAGACCAATTCCATTTGTAGTCCCTTTTTAAAATTTCCATTCAAATTATTTTCCAAATTAACATGGTCCCATAGTGGAAAACCTTCTTGAATGTAAATAGTGGGATTAGGAAAAAAGATCCAATTTTCTTGTAGAAGTTAGTGTGTATTGTTCAACAGGTAAGTTCAAAGGGTACTTTCTGACAATTTCACAAGAGCTAAAATATCTGGGTTTTCTGAATTCTGATGTTTTTATCCATTTTATCCATTTTTATCCTGCAGACTGAAAGGACAGCAAAGTAAATGAAACAAAAATTAGTTCTGTGCCCTTCATTGTGTAGGATACAATAAAAATGCCTAGTCACATTGATTCACACAGATTTAATACATTCAACTTATTTTAAAGAATAGTTTGTTCTAATCTACCTCCACTAGTTGTTTAACCTTGGGACAATTTGTCTAATCTTCCTCTGAGTGGGTATTCTCTTATCTATACAACAACAACAACAACAAAATACTGATGCAAATTTCATGTGTATTTTATGAATTAAGTAAGACACATTTTCAGTGATTGAGTACTCAGTAAGAGTTGGCCATTTTAATTTTTTTATTAATTACACTTATATCTCTGAAAAATCTTCACCATTTTCTTTGTGGATCCTGCTTTCTTTCCACACTCCTTATATGTTAGCACATTTAAAGAATCTGTCCTTAATATCATAACTTATATCTATAGACAAGTGGCTCAGGTACATACCACCAGCCCAGACCTCTCCTCCACTTTCAGATGCATGAATCCAATTGCTTTCTTATTAGCTCCACCAAATGTGCAGCAGCCACTGCAAATTTATTCTCCTTAATAGCAATTAAACCACTATAGAAAACAGTATGGAGTTCCTCAGACAGCTACAGATAGATCTTCCATATGATCCAGCAATCCCTCTTCTGGATGTATACCCAGAGGAATGCAAATCATCATGTCGAAGGGATACCTGCATTCCCATGTTCATCGCAGCTCTGTTTACAATAGCCAAGATATGGAACCAACCTAAATGTCCATCAATGGATGATTGGATAAGGAAACACATACACACACACTCACACACACACACACACACACACACACACACACACATATACATAAATACACCATGGAATACTACTCTGCCATAAAAAAGAATGAAATACTCACATTTGCAACAATATGGGTGAGCCTGGAGAAACTCATGGTGAGTGAAATAAGCAAAGCATAGAGGGATAAATACTGCATGTGCTCACTCATATGTGGGAACTAAAAGAGAAAGAAGGGAGGAAAGAAAGACCACAGTGGTGCATTGGACTTGCGGAGGGAGAGAACATTCCTTGGGCTACAAAGTGGAGTGGGGAGGGAAATGCGGAGGAAGAGGGAGGTTGGGGATAATTGGGTGGGGACATGGGGTGCAAATGCAATTTGTGGTAATGGGTATACAGCCAATATGAATCTGGCCCCCATATCATGGGCATGAGGGGTGACAATCAGCTTTGTATCTCATGAATATTCATAACCTATTAAAAAAACAAAAGATTCTCTAAAACCTCTTTTTGTCTCCAGATTCCAATATACTATTGAATGATGTCACGCCATCTCTGGGTTCCCTTGTTTTTTCTTTTCTTACCTTCCACATCATATAGGCCACCAAGTCCTGAAGTTCTACATCAGGAACGTCTTTATCCCCGCACTTGTTGCCTTGGTTCAGGATTTTATCACTTCTTATATGTCTTATTGCACTTGATACCTGTCTCAGTCCCTAGTCTTATAAGGACAACCCCTGTCTTAATTCATTCAGGCTGCTATAACAAAAATACCATAGGTTGGATTGTTTATGAAAAACAGAATTCCAAAATTAAGGTGCCAGCAAATTTGGTGTCTGGTGAGGGCCTGCTTCCTGATTCACAGATGGAAGCAGGCCCTCACCGGTTTGTTGCATTCTCATATAGTGGACAGGGCAAATGAGCGCTTTCATAAGGGCACTGTAGTGGGCTGAATTATGTTCCTCCAATCTCACTGAAGCTTGAATTGTTTCCCCCAAGTTTTATGTATTAGGAACTTAGCCCCAACTGTGACTGTTAAGAGGGTGGGAAATCCTACCATGGTAATTGTAAGGTGGGGCCTTGAAGAGGTGATTGGATTGTAGGACCCTGCAGTAGTGAATGGATTAAAAATGGTGGGCAGGTGTGTGGTTCTGAGGGCTTTAAAAGAAGAGGAGAGTCTGTCTCTCTCTCTGCTCTCTCTGTTTCTACCATCTTGCAATGTGAGACCCCTGGGTCACTGTTACCACCACCAGATGGACTTTGGACTTCTCAGGCTCAGAAACTGTAAGCAATAAATGTCATTTTTCTTCATAAATCACCCAGTTCCATGTATTTTGTTATAAGCAACACAAATGGACTAATACAGGCACTAATCCCATTCATCAAGGAATGAGCCCTCATGACCTCATCACCTCCCAGAATCCTCATCTCCTAATGCCATCATATTGGTGATTAGGTTTCAACATATAAATTTGGAAGAGACACAACATTCAGACCATGACAACTGCTAATGCATTCTCCATAGAGTCACCAGAGATGAATCTAAAACAACCATGTGCTGGTTATTCCCCTGAAAATCCTCAATGGCTCTATGGAATAAAATCAAATTCTGTCTTTACATGATTTAGTCCAGTCAAACTCTACTGGCACCTCAATTGCTATGGTTCTGGCTAAAATGTCACCATATGCTATGTTCCAGACCACTTGTAAATGTAAAAACACAATGTGAAGTTATATGCTTCTATTCCTTGTCATAATTCTTGAAGTCATTCTTCCTGACCTGTCTGCCAGGCAAACACTTACATTCCCACTTTTTCTGAAACCACTTCACACTGTACTCCTTGAAGTATGGCCTGATTAGCTCTTTTCATTGGCAAAGGACATTGTGTTATTCGCATTTCCTTCTTTGTGCTCCTTCTATACTCAGGTGCATGTTCCACCACGGTACTTATGAATGGACCTTCTGCTCCTTCTCTTTGTGTAACAGTAATGTGATTAAGGAATTGGACCCAGATTAATGGGAGGCTCCTGTTTAACCTAAGCCACCAATTGCAAATTTTTCTGCTTTTGCTAGGAAAAGACTGGCCTAAGATATATTGGGACTTTGACTTTCCTGGGAAGTTTTTTTTTTTTTTTTTTTTTTTTTTTTTTGCTTTTAAGAGATGTGGAGACTGAGTTCCCTACTTCATGAAATGTAAAAGGGGATGTGTGCTGCTAACAACAATCTGAGGACAAAGCAGCCACAAGAGAGAGGGCAGAACTAAGAGAATAACAAAGAAATAGAACAGAAACTTAGTTGAACGTCTCCCAAATACCACTGTACCTCTAGACTTTTAGGTATGTGAACTAACATTACATGGTATTATTAAGGCAGTTTGAATTTTGATGCTTTGGGATGGAAGTAACCAGAAAAACTCAACTGAAATAATCTACAAAAATTCCCTGTATTACTTACTCAGATATCTGCCTTCCCTTTCTACGTTCTTAAAGGCAAGGACTATGTCTACTTCATTTGTGTAGCTCCAGGTCCTAGCTTTGAGCTTTGCAAATTGCATATGGTCAAAAACTGTTTAACTGAAAGAATTAGTTTTCTAGATGCCTATTCTTTTTCAGGCATTGTGAGAGACTTTTGTTCACATACATTATCTCATTTAATTCTCATGCTTAATTTGGTTTTAAAGGAGTTATGATTTTATAACAATACTAGACTATCATGAAATGAATTCAGACACGTCTGCACCCATCTGATGACATAGAAGAACAGTACTCCACAAACTTTATTTTTATTAGTTGACATGTATGAAAAAAAAAGCCTTCAAGAAGACTGAAGTGTAGAGACCTAGGTCAGTCCTATGAAATTGAAACAAATTCTGTGGACTCAGGAGGCTTTGGATTAGAGATAGGGGAGCTGTTGACAAAAGAAACTATATAGAGCTTCAGGTCACATATTGTGAAATTTGGGGGTGTGGGCGACAAAAACTTCAACTTATGAAAGAAGGATATTTTTCCCATTTCTGTAATATGTATAGTGTGCCTGTAGCATAGCGGGGGGAAAAAAATCATTTGAAAGTGAGAACATATGGGATTCCCTGGGCAAAGAATCAGAGTTCTTAAAAAGGCACCAGCATCATTAGAAAACATGGATTAAACAAGAGTGAACATTGACAAAGGGCTAGGAGGATGGGAAGAAAGACGTTTTGTGACTATATGTGAGACTCTCTTAGGGTGTCTCTCTAAATATTACAGGGCTGTTCAGCAGTAAAGCAATTGGAGAAAAATTTTCAGGGGAATTGTACTTATTACTATTAAGATCAATTTTTTTTTAAAATGCCCACAGACTGATGAATCCTGAGAAAATAAAGTTACATTTGGTAGATCATGTTCAATAAAACTACAGCCTAGGTTTTTCTTTTCAGTTTTGAATAATGTGGCAGGCTAAGATTTGAAATATTAAAGAGCAGTAGCACCACAAATGCCTTATTTGAAGTCACCCCAAACATACAAGGGTACTTCAAAAGGTTCACAGAATGATTCACATTGCCTTTCAATTCTATTTTTTCACAACTTTTTGAAGTAGCCACGTATGTAATTTCCCTAGAGTATTTATGAGTGTATTAGTTATTACAGCTGTGTGATAATATTACCATGTACTTTGTGGCTTGAAACAGCACTCATTTATTATCACACAGTTTTTTTTATTTCAGCCATGGCTTAGCTGGGTCTTCTCCTTCAGGATCTTCAGCAATCTCTAGTTAAGGTTTTAACCAGGACTGTAGTCTCATCTCAAGGAGTGACTGGGGAAGGATTTGATTCCAGTCTCACCCAGATGCTTGCAGAATTCAGTTCCTATGGCCTGTTCCACCATAGGCCTCTGTTTCTTTCTGGCTATTGACTTGAGGCTGCCAGAAATTCATTGCCATGTGGACCTCTCCATAGGGCAGCTCATGACATAAGATCTTTCTTCATCAAATCAAGCATGGGAGAGTCTGCAAGCAGGATGGGTGTTACAATCCTATGTAATGAAATCATGGAAGTGATATCTCATCCCTGTGCTATATTTGATTTGTTAGAAGCAAGCCACAGGTCCCACTTAAATTCAAGATGAGACAAAGGGATGACATAGGACATGAATACCAGGAGGTGGGAATCATTGGGGGCCATTTCAGAATCTTCTCACCCAAGCATTATTGAAAAATTTCTCAAAGGAAAAATAATTATTGTTACAGATCAGTTATTATTTTTAACAGTTTACAAGACAAAATTTTAGTTTTGCAGAATATGATACCTAATTCACAGTGTATACTGCATTTATTTCAAATTATTTTATCATTGGAGATTTGATACTTTCATATGCTATTTCTTGATCATATTCAAAATACATTGATTTTATTTTGTTGAGGATCCCCCTCCACTGACAAACATGCACAAATACCTGGCATCACTAATAATTTCAGGTTTTATAGCAGATGGTTCCTTGTAGCCAGATAGTATCTCTCATGACCTCACTTGTATTTTCCCTATTAATGGTTCTGTGGCTTCAGGAATGGAAAATGACATTTTGCCTTAATTATCACTTCAAAAATATTTCAGAAAGGGGATAGCTGGAGAATCAAGATGGCAGAATAGACGGTCCCCAATGTCACTCTCCCCCACATTTGGCCAATTTATAATTACTAAAATGCAAAGACTGCCAAGGAGGGTGCTCTAGAGCACAGGGGAAGAGGAAGAGAGACCTACAGATTTCATGAAGGCAGGAGAAACCACAATGAGAGAAAGAAAGGACCACTCTGACCATTTCAAGTCCTGGCCATTTCAAGGCTGCCCCTGGTGAGCGCATGGAGCAAGAGCTGGCAAAAACTGTAGCTGTACCCTTTGTGTGAAGTTACATGGACATTGCAGGGGAGAGGAGAGCCTTGGTGGCCCCCAGGCCAGCAAGACCACTGACAAGATTCCTGTGGACCTATATAGGAGTGAAGAGCCACAGACAACTGAAAAAAGGAGCCACTCAGAGGATGGTGAGTCATTGCAAGGGACTTGTGCGTGGCCTGTCCCATGGAAAGTGTTGGGAGTGTGGACGGTTGGGGAGTTGGGCCCACCTGGGGAACACTGGGGCACAGCATGGACAGCTGGTCTGCCCTCCAATCAGCACAGGCCCACTCTGTGTAGACTGGTCAGGAATATAGAACTGCAGGGGCTGCAGTTTGCTGAAAAGACTCAGGAACAGACCAGAATTTCCACACAACCCAGAAGTACTGGACCTCACAAGACCCAGAAGTACTTAAAATGTTAACAATTAAAACCTGAGCTGCACAAAAAGCCTTTGCCAGAGAATCAGCAGCAAAGCAGCAATTTAGCACAATCACAGGACTCAAGAGCCAGTCCCCACAGGAAGGTCCCCCATTTTAGAAATAAGCAAACAAACTAGTTCCAGTGCAGAGTTTAAGTGATGGGGGTAGCTAATAATCCAACACGGAACTGAACAAAAACACAAAATAATCTCACAGATCAGAGACAAAGTTCTGATATCAGCCAGTAAAGGTCTGACACCACCAAAGAAAACCTATGAAACCTAGAAAAGCCAGAAGTTCCCGAGGCTCCTAAGTGATGGGATGCCAAGGGCCTCAGCCACACCCCCTGACATCTGCATCCAGCCTGGCAATGACCAAGCCACTTCTGGAAACCCTCCAGGCTCCCGAGCTGGAGTTGGGGGGGACTACCGGACTCAGCCATGGTCCCCCGCCCTCTGCAACCAGGCCAGCGAAGGATGTGGGCTAGCCCTGACCCCCCGCCCCAATCTTAGTCTCCTTCTCCCTCCTCTCTTCCCCTCCCCTCCCATTCCCCCACAACAATACCTTAAATTGTACAAAAATAATAATAATAAATAATTTAAAAAAAAAAAAAAGGGGTTAAAAGGTTTTCTATGGCTGGAATCAGTTATTAAAAAGCTAAGTGCCAAAGTTACAGTTAGATAGGAGGAATAAGATCTGGTGTTCAGTTGCACAGTAGAGTGACAATATTTAATAATAATGTATTGCAGATTATAAAATAGCTAAAAGAAGAAGGAAAAAAATACCTAAAAGAAAAGATTTTGAATGTTCTCACCACAAAGAAATGATAAATATTTGAGGTGATGAATATGCTAATTACCCTGATTTGATCATTACAAAATGTATACATGCATGGAAACATCATATTGTAGTCCATAGATACGAATAACTATTATTTGTTAATTAAAAATAAAATAAAGCTATTTTTAAAAAAATTTCAGAAAGAATCAACACTGACTAATAAAGACAGTTTGCAATCACTTGGATGATTTGAATAAAATTGGAATACGTAATTTCTAAAGTAACATACATTATAGAATTTACCACTCATGTTTCTTTTCATTCTGGAAAGCAATAAAAATATAGCATAGAGTGAAGGACAAAGATGGGATGTGATGAAAGGTTTCAATAAAGTTAAGATCTGACCTTTCATTGTCCCAGAGCAGTGGTTCTCAAAGTGTGCTCCAATGATGCCTGGGAGTTTGGGAGACCCCTTCAGGTGTCTGCGGTGTCAAACTGATTTTTATTATAATATTAAGTTGTTATTGGCCTTTTACATTCTTGTTATCTCTGAGTGTATAGTGAAGTTTTTTAGAGGCCACATAACATATGTTATCTTTTCCTTGATAACTAATGCAATGAGGTTCTTTGTATTTTTGTGTTTTAAAATTTCTGTTTTAATATCTAATACATTAAATATTAATAGATATAACTACTGCTGTGACGTTTACTGTTTAAAAACAGAATATCTAGACCGAAAAATGGAAAGAAAAGTCCTGATTGGTGGTGCTTGCTCATTTTCCATTGTGTAAATTCTCCCGCAGTGGTGGATTTTAAGCAACCCAGGCTGCATCACTGAACAGTTAGGAACAGTCACACACAACTCATGTGTGTCGGATTCAGTGCATCACTGGATATAATCCAAATAAACAAAATCCCCTTGGGGTCATTACTTTTTTAAAGAATAAAGGAATTCTGAGATTAAAAAGTTGAAAAACCAGCAATCTATTATTTCTCCCAAATAATTCACTGGTAGAATTGCTGGAGGCAAAGTTTTTTTAGGTACACCAGACAACCACTTTCATTATTTTGGTTCCTCTCTTATACTGTGATTTTTAACTAAAGTCCACAGATTTAAGTAGGTCTCATTTATAAAGGAAAAATATGCTCCTTCTACCGTGGTCCAAAGATACTTGTTACCTATCTCAAATACAACAGATAATATTAAATTTAAGTGAGAAAGTGTTTAACTCCCTCACCAAATAGTAATCTGAGACTTCATTGTTTTCTTTGTAACTGCTTTGCTTTACCTGCAAAATGAATGAAGAAATAAATGAATAAGAAGTATAAATTATTAGTTTATGACTTTTGGAGCATTTCCATTTTAAAAGAGAAACCAAGATGAAAACAATCCATTCCACCTAGAAAGTAATGAATCTATTATGAATAAAGAACTTATATTTTATAAAGTTGAAATGGCTATATGGTATTATATAGAAAACATTACATGTTTTTTATGAGTTGGCCAAATTCGGAAATTAAATTTTGCTTTCTTATACTTTTATCTGTTATTAGGAGAAAGCTTATAGCTTGTTAGCATCAAATTAAATATTCTATCCAAATAATGCATAAAAGCTCACCTTATCCCTAATAATGTCTCCAGAGGAATTTACACTATAATATTAATGTGCTGAACATTTGGCTACATTTCTAACCTTGATAGACAATTTAGTTGTTTCTTAAATTTTTGGTCTTTCTTCAAAATGACTCACTCATTGACTTGAGAGACCTTAGCTAAAATAACACGTGACAAAAATATGTAAAAGAACTTTTAAATAATACTGCGATAGTTTCTCTTTGTCCTGGATATTCTAGGATGAAACATCAGTATTTTGTTCAATTTTTTTGAAAAAACCAATACATAAACTACAACAAAATAGTCAGATATGGTATACCTTTTTGAGAATATGAGTAATTCATTTTTAGTTCTCTGATTTAAAAGATTTGGTTTCTTTAGACTTGAGCATCTTATTCCACCTCTTTGACTTTGTGTTGCTGTTCATAAAATGCATATATTCTTCCACATATCCCATATACTTTATCACTAATGGATCTTCATTCTCTGGGAACTTTTTTCTTACTGAGAGTAGTTTTTAGTACATGAATGTACTTACTAGGTAATTTCTCAGCCAACACACAAAGATGCAAATGACATATAACAGTGGGTAACCAGCCAGAATGGATAAAGTTCACACTTTTCTAGCATTTTTAAAAATTAGTTCTGTATAACATGGATTTCAGAAATTTTAAACAGGTGTTAGATAAATGTAATTATATCTGTAGCTAATGTATTTGGAGATCTCTTAATTAAATCAAATTTAAGAAATTGCAGCAGGACTTCTCAGACAATAGCTGTATTCTTTGCATTGTGAATCTTCAAGAGAAAGTATATATAATGTAGCCAGCCAAAAAATTTTTTTCAAAAAGAATGTAGGCTTCCAACTTTATGACTGAGAAATATATTTTTCCCAGAATATTTTTCAGAAACACAACTGAAGAATCTTCCTGAGATATTTTGAGTGAATGAGGGCATTAAAATAATTAAGTAATATTATTTTTAAATGTTAATTGGTTAACCAACATATAGTTTTTTATTAGTGGGCCTATAAAATAATTCTGTTCAAAACGGTTTTAAAAAATAAAATCATCAATAAAAATTTAAAAGATTGCATGTTCATGCATTTTATAATCAAAAAGCCCCTGCTTTTCACTGAAAATTTAAACTTTAAAAAACGACAAAAATAGAATAATTATTCTTCAAACATATTCATTTTATTAGATCAGTTGCCTGGCTGAAATTTTTCTCTAATTTCACTGTTTTTTTTTAAATAAAAATATTTTTTTCCAATATGGTTTCAATATTTTTAAAAATGTTATGAAGTTGCCAATAATTTTTTATAACTATATTTTATGATCAATAAATTTGAAATTGTTGAATCTTTAATGGATTCTATGCAGTGAACTATACATTTCTAATTGAAAATATTGTCTTTTTATAAGTACTCTGTCTACTTAGAGAAAATTCTGCCCATTGTACTATATCATAATTCTAATTTTATTTTAAATTGAATATGTAAATATTGTAGACCAAATAAAAGAACACATTAAATAATTTTTCTCTATTTATGACTCTTTTGAATGTGTTGTCAAATGTGAATATTAAAAAGTCATAGACTTTCTCAACTTTATCCATTTTCAGTATATATAATCAATTTGTGCACTTAAATTAGATTCTCTATCAAATTTTCTTCCTGAGAATAAGGATATTCCAAAGTACAACTCTAGAATTTCAGGCTAAAATGTGTATATCATTTCAGAACTCATTTAATTTCTTCAATTTACTGATTTCTTCTTGATAAATTTGAATTCTTTGCTATTTTTAAATAGATTTCCTAAAAACCTACTTTTATTTTATATATTTATTTATTTATTATTGGTTATGAATATTCATGAGATACAAAGCTGATTGTCACCCCTCGTGCCCATGATGTGGGGGCCAGGTTCATACTGGCAGTGTACCCATTACCACAAATTGTATTTGTACTCCATGTCCGCTACCCAATTATCCCCAACTTCCCTCTCCCTCCCCTTCTCCCCCAGTACACTTTGTAGCCCAAGGAATGTTCTCTCCCTCTGCAAGTCCAGCACACTACTGTGGTCTTTCTTTCATTCCTTCTTTCTCTCTTAGCTCCCACATATGAGTGAGCACATGTGGTATTTATCCCTCTCTGCTTTGCTTATTTCACTCAACATAAGTTTCTCCAAGCTCATCCATATTGCTGCAAATTGGAGTATTTCATTCTTTTTTATGACAGAGTAGTATTCCATGGTTTATATATACTGCAGTTTCCTTGTCCAATCATCCATTGATGGACATTTACATTGGTTCCATAAGCACAAGCAGTAAAAGAAAAATAAACAAATGGGCCTTTATCAAACTAAAAAGCTTCTGCACAGCAAAGGAAACAGCCAAGAGAGTGAAACAACAACCTACAGAATGGGAGAAAAATTTTGCTAACTATGTATCTGACAAGGGATTAATACCCATAGTATACAAGAACTCAAACAATTACACAGTAAAAAAAAAAAAAAAAAAAAAAAAAAAAAAAAAAAAAAAAAAAAACAATTAAAAAATAGGCAAAGGAGTTGAGTAGATATTTTTCAAAGGAAGACATACAAATGGCCAACAGGTACATGAAAAAATGCTCAGCATCACTAATCATCAGGGAAATGCAAATGAAAACCACATTGAGGTACCATCTCACTCCAGTTAGACTGGCTATAATCAAAAAGACAGAATAACAAATGCTGGTGAGGGTGTGGAGAGAAGGGAACACTCCTACACTGTTGGTGTGACTGTTAATTAGTACAACCACTATGGAAAACAGTATGGAGGTTTCTCAAACAACTACAGATAGATCTTTCATATGATCCAGCAATCCCACTTCTGCGTACATACCCAGAGGAATGGAAATCGTCACGTTGAAGGGATACCTGCACTCCCATGTTCATCGCAGCTCATTTACAATAAAAACCTATTTTTAAACCTACTTTCAAATAGGTTTCTTAATAGCTTCAAAAATTAAAAAAATGTAAATAATTGTAATAATTTAATAATTGTAAATAATTTGTAATAATTTTAATAATTCTAAAAACATCCTTACAATAATGTTAGACATTTACTTTAAATAGAATGAAATTTCAAAAGATTTGTTTGAGTTAACTAGATGAAAAAAATAACAATTTTTGGAATTGAAGATTTTCTAGTTTAAGCATCTAATGACACTGATATAAAATCTGTATCATCTAAATGCTTATGTCCTTTTTCTGCTAATGGGGCCATCATATTAATAGCAATTGCTTCATAATTTTGTGCATGCAGAAGTAAATGAGCAAAATTAATTTTAAAAAAACTATCATATAAGCTAAATGTAAGTTCTTCTTCACATAATATTCAATTAAATATGAATTATTTGATTAAATATTAATTCTTCAGCTGTACTTAAATTCTCACCTTAAGGGATAATCCTAACATATTTACGAATTTTTCAGTGAGATGCTAATGCTTCTTCAGTAAAGTTTGTCTTCATGCAATCTGTGATCCCACTGTCTGGCCACACTAATCCTGCCCTTTAGTGTATGTTAGATGTGTTAAATGATGACAAACAATTTGGAAAAATTACGTATTCATTACCAAAAACCTGTATTTGTTTTTTTTTTTTTTTCCTTTTTGTCTTTTTTCATGTCCGGCAATGGATCGCAACCCTCGGTGTTGCGCCCGCACCTTGCTCAGTCAGTGAGCGGGAACTGGTCCGTATGTGGGATCCGAACCCTCGGCGGGAGGGCTGCCGCGCTCCCAAGCAGCGCACTGTAGCAGTGCGCCACCAGGCCGGCCCCAAAAACCTGTATTTGTTAAAAATTAAACATGTATTTTTTAGACTCACAATTGCATAAAATGTTTATTGTAACATAAATGTTAACAAAAATAGAACATATTTTAGATTTTAACCATGGAATACATGACAAAACATCCATAGCAAGGTATATAGTCTATAGAGGTATATAGTCTACATAGCCTATACACAAGGTATATAGGCTATATAGTCTATATATCCTGTCTTAGATTGCATATAGATATATATATGAAACATATAGGTATAAGCAATCTAAGACAGGACAGCTCAGCATTTCTCACAAACATGACATATTTCCTACTGATCACACATACAAGGCATATGCCAATTTTGTGCATCGCACAGAGTTGGTATGGGCTGCAGCAAAATGGTCTGGAACACGAATTAGTCAAAAGGTGTAGCAGCATTGACTAAACCTCTGAATCCCACTGAAGAACATAAAATTTTAACTTTTCTTGGCTTTTTAGGTCAAAGAGTACTTTATCAGCCATTCTCGAAAGGGATGTATTAGGTATGCTGATCCTAGAAAAATCAAGGAAAGAGAGCACACTTACCTCTTGCAGCCTTTCCCATTTAACTTCTTAAACTAAGGATCTGTTACTGCATAGACATCTCACATGGCATTAGAAAAGACCACGAAAGAACTTGGATATACAAAATGAAGGCCTTTAAGGACATCTGAGAAGTAAATGGTTAACCTTCTCATTTGCAATCTATATTTTCTCTTAAATAGAAGGAGGAATCACCAAGAGAGAAAGAGGCTGACCCTGTGAAATCCTCTTGTAAACATGGTAATGTATTTCTACCGACAAACAGAATAATGTTTTTTGCTGGAGAGTCCTTATCTTTGGAATGCTTTTAGCAGGATGTGTCTCATCTATCTAGAATTGCTTATGGTAAACAAACGTGGAAACTATGGATTTATGGGGTATGGCTCCCTGAGAAATGTCACAGAAGACATATAATTATATAAGGATGAACAGAGATGTTTCCTGACCAGAATGACTCCTTCTGTGTAAGTGACATGACCTCACACATCACTTAGAAAATGCATATTTGACCTTAGAGCGCATTCTGCTACAGCAAAAAAAAAAGACCTGGGGAGCTGCATTGGAGGACCTGGATCCTTCCTGCTGTGCCAGTGACTTGCAATTGCTTGTATCCTTAAAAGTATTGGTAAATCATTCTGCTAGATAAAATCTCAGATTTATGTGAGTCTTATTGAAAAAATTCAATCTTCATATTATCATACCATCTCAGACCATGCTATTGCCACTATTAATAATAACATTCTATTGTAACTATTAATAAAATGAAATGCCTGATGATTTTAAAATTTAAAAGAAGAAATATGAAAAAGGGGCTAAAGTGGATGGGACTCTGGGACAGCAGGTTTAAACCAGAGCAGTCACCTTCCCATAGCTGGGAGAGTGAAAAGCTCTAAGAAAGCCCGGTCTCTAGAAAAGAAATCTGCCACCAGTAGCCTTAACAGACATTATGACAATCTATTGCTTTGTATTGTTCAGAATGAGGCTTTCCTTTTTTTAAAACACAAGCCACTTATCTGCATGGAAAGAACTGGACTGGCTGCTGCTCAGAAATATTTGTTCAGCATTTGCTTAGTATTGGTCTCATCTTTCATCAATGTTAAACATGTCTATTGTGACCAATGAGTAGATCATGAATCCAATTTGGTGAATATCAATAGGTACTTTATTTTAAATAAAATAGAATGGAATGGAGTAGAATAAAATAGACAGAACAGAATAAAACAACAAAGAAAAGAAAATATCAGGGTGCACTTACCTGTGGTAAGTTTAGGTATTGTTTCATTACAAATTTGTTTTGTTTATTTGTAAGTATGTGTGTGCATGTATGTGACTGTGATATAATATGAAATGTGTTTAAGACTGGTCATGGTAAAAAAAAAAAGGAATACCTCGGCTTCGATTATGAGATAATACACCAACATCATAGGCAACCTTTGTCTAGAGTACATTTTTTGATAACTTGAGAAAAATAATCTTGCTTTGTATGGGATCTGATATCATGTAGTACAAATGTTTTAAGCAGGTAGAAACTGAGGGAGGAAGTTTACAAGGTTGACGTCCAACATTGGGACTTGACATTCAAATCTGAGGATTCAGATTAATTTCTGACTAGCAAAAATACAACTTCTTTATTTTAAGAAAAAGTTACCATAAGTTAATGGAAAGTTTCAAATATCAAAGCTTTACCAAATGATAATTTAGTTGAGTACAAATGTGTCATTTTCATGCAAAATAAGTTTCCTATAAAATACACTTGGGTGTTTAATTAAAAGAAAAGTACTTTATAAAATGTCAATGTACATTTTGTAGAGGCTCAAATATTTTGGGAAAAAACAATTTTATATGCTTGAATGATGCAAAACACAAAAAAGCTTGCTTATCTCTCAGTGTGCATAGCAACATAAAGGAGAATAAAACCATTAAATGGGTATGATGGGGAAAAAGATAGTGAAATTATCCATTTAAAGTTTTGGGTTGAACCAATCTAACCAAAATCTCCAACCTATGTAGTTTGTACTTTCTATAATGCCATTATTATTTCAACTCAATAAAACAAGTTATTGAAACATTGAGCAGTAATTATGGGTCAATAACATAAAATTTAGGAGATATTTATTCCATCAGCCCATGAAGAAATGGCTTTCCCCAAACCAGGAGAGCAGGGAGTTTTTAAAGATGATCACAGAAACTACTTAGCCTTTTGTTACTTTGGTATGAGAGCTGAAAGCAGTGTGCATATTCCATTACTAAAATGAAGCACATTATAATGGTGATGTTAAACATTAATATTTACAGAACACTTATTCTGCAGCTGGCACTCTGCTAAGTTCTTTACATAGATTATATCATTTAATGAGTGAATAGTAACTACCTTCTGAGATAGTTACTATTAATATTCCCATCATACAGGTAAGGAAACTGGGAGGAATGCAGTTTGCACTTGGCTACAGAAAACCTTAGAAATATCAGAATCAACTCAGACATGTATCGATCAAAAGCTGCACACTTTCCCTATACCATGTTGCCTTAGAAACTCTTCCTTATCTTCCTCCCCACTCCCCATCCTCCCCCCCAGCCCCTGCAAAACCCCCGGCATTGCTCTTTTTCTCTCTTTCTTTTACCTGAAGTTTCAGACTCAATGCCACCTTACTCAGAGATCATTGACTATGTTTCTTTCCCCTTCCATAATCCCCACACAAAGAAGTCCGCTCCTAGTCATAATCTTCTACCTATAATGTATAATAACATTTGTTTTATCAAGTAAGTCAATGCCCGTCAGTAGCAACTAGAAATTGCAGACTTTCCCAATTGCTTAAAATTACCATAAAAAAATATTTTGGTGAACTACCCATTTAACACTTAATCATTTGTTAGCCAAATGTTCAGCCATTCTGATATTTAAATCTTTCAATAGGAGGCAGGATACTTCTAACTTTGAACTTGCCCATTAAAAATAAACTTTATGTTAAAGTGAAATGACATTTTTTGGCTTTACTGATTTTTAAATAAGTATTGAGTGTTTATCATATTCCCATCACTGTCTGGGTACTCGGCCTGTATCAGTGAACAAAACAAAAATTCCTGGATTTGGGGATCTCTACTTTCAACTAAATTAGGTCACAATTAATATATTTACCTTCTTTTCATCATGCTTGTCTTTCAGATGTTAAAAGATAGGTTTTATGTACATCTTTAGTCTTCTTTTCCATTAGTCAAGCATTTTCTGTTAAAAGGATATTTGTGGAACATATTTTAAAACCTTACTGTTTACACCCCTCTGGAAACTAAATATTCCTCAGAATAGCACAAAAGAGATGTATCTTGATTGCAAAGTAAAATAAAATATTGAAATGCCTAATCCAGAAAATCTGTAAACAAAGGAGTTGTTTACAAGAATAGAATTCCCTAGCTAAGACATGTTTATTTTATTAATTAATTTATTTTATTAATATACTCTTGGCTGGGTAGAGGTTATTTTTAATTCCTCCTTATTTTTGTTATCCTTCTGCCCATGAGCTTTCCCCCCAGAATTATTAACTGTTTTAGGTAAAAGTGTTTTGCAAGTCTCAGAAGATTTCTTCCAATATGTTTGTACATATATACAGAACTTGGGGAGATAATGAACAATTAAGAACTCTATCCTCTGGCCAAGTATGCTCTGTTATTTTTCCACATTGATACTTGATGAAAGGAAGCCAGCATCTTTGAGGAATATATCCTTAATATTCGTTGGGTTGGGAAACCTTTTCTGTCAGTAATCACTCTCTTCTGCAATAACTGCTCACCTCAAGCTTAACCTGAGTCCTTCAGAAGGGCCACATTCAAATGTCAGACACACATGTGCGCAGTGCTCCCACAGAGCAAAGTCACCTTGTAATGAAAACTACTAGTAGCATTAGTGGTCAGAAAATACAGAAAATATGTTTTACCAAGAGTCTAAGAAAAGTCTGAGATCAAAGCATTTTAAAAATATGTGTGAAAAGAGATTGTGAGGATTTAATTTTTTCATCTCTTTGTTTTTGGAATTATCAATTCTCCATCAAGGCTCTGTGACTAAATTATGTTAATAACAATTTGCTGCACTTGCTGGGTCCTGTGTGAATACTGACTGCACCAAAGTGGATTCATTGAATGTGCTGTCAACCTTCTTTCCCTAATGTTAATGGGAATATACAGTTTCAGGAAAATGTAGATGAAGGACCCGGGCCATATTCTAGTAGCTTGCCATTTCACAATGGAAAATTCACCAACACCTAGGTGGAATAATGCTGAAGAAAAAATATTAGAAACCATCTGCAAACCAGAAAAGGTCATTATAAATGAGAAAACAAAGCAGAAATAAAATGGATGTAAAGCTTATCTACTTCTATCCCTCCTTCTACTGTGATTCTCTTTGTTTACTAACTTGGATAAGGATCTTTAAAAAATATCTTATACTAAGAAAGTGTTCATTACTCAGGAGTCTTTATTCATTCCCAAGAAATTTTGGGGATCATCCAATTTTTCTGAGATATATCAGACAAACATGCTCAATTATGGCTTATTCCAAAAATTCTAAAAGTCAGCCATAGTAACTTATTGTGTTTCTCTTTTTATGATGACAGCAAAATATAAGAAATCACAATTGTTTTATTTAATACATAGTAGAGCCATAGTAATTTAGTTATTTTCTGTACCTTGTTAGAGCTTTGCACTAATTCAGCCTGGGGGTCAAATATATGACTATTCTTTATATAGTGATTGGCCAGTTAGCCTTAAATTCACTGCTTAGGTATGTGCCTTTCATAGTAATGAGAACTGGCAAGGGTAGGAGGCTCAACTAACACTTTTGTTGCTACTAAATTCAAAGGAAATCAACATAGATATGTGTCAAAATCACCAATCACATTTTCATCTGTTTCCATTGCTGCATAGAAAAATGTTGCAAACTTAGTGGCTTAAAACAACACACATTTATTTTCCCACAATTTTCACAGGTGAAAAGACTGAGTACAGCTAAAATGGGTTCTCTGCTCAGGGCTGTGATGGTTAATTTTAGGTCTCAACTAGGCTAGATTAAGGAATACCTAGAAACCTGGTACAGCACTATGTTTGGGTGTGTCTGTGAGGTTGTTTCCAGAGGAGATTGGCATGTGAGCCTGAGTGGACTAGGCAGGGAAGATCCACCCTCAGTATGCGTGGGTACCACCCAATCCACTGCCAGTGTGAAGAGAACAGAAAGGAAAGAAAATATCCTCTCTAGCTGTGGACATCAGAACTCTTTTCAGCCTTTGGGTTCCAGGACTTACACCAGTGGCACCTCTAGTCTCTCAGGCCTTTAGCTCCTAAGTGAGAATCACACCGTCGACTTCCCTGGTTCTGAGGCTTTGAGACGTTGACTGAACCATACTGCTGGCATCCAATTTGCAGATAGTCTATAGTGGGACTTCTCAGCCTCTGTAGTAACATGATCCAATTCTTCTAATAAATCCCCTCATATATCTGTACTCTCTCAGGCCTTTAGCTCCTAAGTGAGAATCACACCGTCGACTTCCCTGGTTCTGAGGCTTCGAGACGTTGACTGAACCATACTGCTGGCATCCAATTTGCAGATGGTCTATAGTGGGACTTCTCAGCCTCTGTAGTAACATGATCCAATTCTTCTAATAAATCCCTTCATATATCTGTATACATATCTTCTTGGTTCTGTCGCTCTGGAGAATCTTGGCTAATACAAGGTCTTGCAGGCTATAATTAAAATGACAGCCAGGCTGGGTTATCTCCTGGAAAACTAACTAGGGAAGAAACATTTTCCAAGCTCATTTAGGCTGAAGGTGTAATCCATTTTTGCATTAATTTCCTTTGGCTGCTGTAACAAGTTACCACAAACTGGGTGTCTTAAAACAACAGAAATTTATTATGTCACCATTCTAGAGGCTAGATGTCTGAAATAAGGTGTCCACAGGATTTCACTCCTTCCACAGTCTCTAAGGGAGGATCCTTCCTTGCTTCTTCTACTCTCTGGTGGCTCTGGGCTTTCCTTTCCTTCCTTGGCTCATGGTCACATGACTCCAATCTCTGCTGCCATTCTCATATCCATGGCAGCCTTCTCCTTTTCTGAGGATGGTGGTGTTTTTCTGGGTTTCTGCTGGAGGCTGCCCTCAGGTCCTAGAGGCCACCTTCAGTTCCTTTCCATGTGGGCCTTCTCAATATAAATGCTTCTTTATCAAGCCAGTAAGGAGAATCTTTAACGTCACCAAAGGCCCAATTCTTCTGTTATAGGAATTCATCTGATTAAGTCAGGCCCACCCAGGATTAACTCAAACTCAACTGAAATGGGATATTAGTTGCATCTACAATGTCCCTTCACCTTTGTCATATTCTATGAGTTAGAAGTAAGTCATAGTTTCTACACACTCAAGGGGAGAGGATTAATTATATAGGGCATGAAATATAGTGGCCACTCTAGGGTTTGTCACAGTATCCCCAAGAAGTTTACATGTCTTCTATAGTCAATTTTCGTATCAAGAACCAAAGAGCTAAAGGTTTACTTTTTTTATTGTACATTTGTCCAACTTCTTTATCTTTACACATTACAAAATCTCAGCTGAACATTTTGAAGGTAAAATCCACTTCACTAGACTCAGAAAGGTGAGCAGGGACTAAAGATGACCTAATTTAGTTCTGCCTTTCCCCCAATGTCAGATTCAGGAATTCATCTCTACATGTTAAATACTCTTTTAAGGACTTTACCTTCTGTTTAAGGCACCCAGTGACTGGAAGCTCACTATTTCATGAGGTGCTCCATTAACGTTATAGACAGTGAAAGTAGTTTAAAAAGCTATCTTTAAATACACTACAACTTTTCTTTTATTATCGAAAAACAAGCACACAAAAGCTGGCCACTACCAAAAGCTGGGAAGAGCCAAGGGAGCATTTGGCCCCAGAGCCTTCATGGGGAGTATGACCTTGCCGACACTTTGATTTTGAACTTCCAGCCTACAAAACTGGTATAAATTTCTGTTTTATGCCATTCAGTTTGAGGCAATGTATTCTGGCAGCCCTGGAGACGAATATGCAAACATGCAAAGACCTTCTTCATCTCGTGCTCTGAAACATCACATCACAAGCTAAGTCCCTCCTACTTATGACAGCATATCTAATACCAACACTCATCTTTTAGTCTGGCTTTCTCTGAGCTAAAATCAACAGATCTTTCAAACATTTTGTGTGAAAATCTTTTTTCTATGAACTTTATCAATTTCTGGTCATAACTAGCATATGCTTGTTCAAGGATTTTTTTGGAGCACTATATATATTAGTATATATTCCTCTGAAATTGATCTCTGAGGCTATACTTTCAACTAGAGTGATCATTTCTAATTTGAATTTTGAATACCAGTACATAAGATCTCTTCTCTAATTTTGCATTGCTTTAGAATTTGATAAGCATGCTACATATGTTTTCATCCAAGTTACCAATAGAAATACCAAGCAGATTAGGATGAAGTTACTCAAAATAAGATCAAAGAGGTCAGTGGCATGTCAATAGAGCATTTCCTCTAAGTAAAGAATAGCAAATTAATCAATGTTCTTTAGAAAGGAATTCATAGCTTAATATCAGCCATTATTTTATCATGTAACTCACCAGAAGATCATAAATAGCCTAGTATAGCTGTGTTCAGCAATGCTATTATATAATATTTAAAATTTTATTAAATTTAGCAATATCTATAATATTATATTAATCTGCCAATAAAATATCAATTAAAATTTAAATCAGGTTATTTCAGCATGATTAATTAGTGAAAAAATTTATGGTGTTAAGTCTTTACCAAATGTTTACAAATCAGCTATTTAATACTATATTTCATATTTTTCTCCCAGGAATTTAGATTTGCTTACAAGTTTGTAGTTTCCGAAATGAGCTTTTTGTCTTTTCTTTAAAATTTACTTTGCCTTAAAAGACTTGATTTGTCATCAATTTTAATATTTATGAAAATAATTAGTATAATTTTGGTACATCCTC
>NW_007730230.1:89900-91502 GCF_000696425.1 Galeopterus variegatus
AGCTTCTGTACATAAACATATTTGGGAAATATCCACTTTATAGCTTTCCTCTTTGTGACACACTGTATAGTAGCTAATATGTTAATACCAATAGAGATCATAAATCCTGCAGCAAAGGAACCTCTTTAATTACTTGAGCACAAAGTATTTTTCCCCAGAAAACCTCTTAACACCTATTCAAAGGATTATAGTTGAGAAAGCATTGAATTAAGCCATTAGCACACAGGACTTTGTGTGTGAATTACGTGATCATATGTGTCATAATGACACAGAAATGCTCCATCATGATTCTCCTTCACAGACAGATTTCTGCTCAGCTGTGGGGGATGCAGCTAGCAATTGTCTCTTGCAGATGGTTCTAGGGGAGTCTTCATGTGGTGATTGAGCAAGGCAGGGGCATAAGGATATATTTATTTAGTCCCAATGTAGTACAGTTCTGAGGAGCAGTATTTGCACCAGTGCTTCCTGCTGGGTTGGCCAAGGATTTTTCAGTCTTTACTTGCGATTCAACTTCTTTTTCTGCCTAATCCTACTTCCTCTCTCTTTCTCTCTCAAGAGCTAATCCCATATCTTGCACCATAAACTCCAACTCAGCGTCTGCTTCTTGAGAACTTTTGTTGCAGTTGGGAAGGAAAAATAAATAAATTATTTTGAAGCAATGCTCTTTGGAGAAATATATTCTAGTGAGAGGTGGAAGGGGAAGGCAAATGTTCAGGGCAGAGGCAGAGTTCGAGCAGAGCAGCCTGGAGAGGTGCGCCCCTATGTGGGTCTGACAGATGGACAGGGAGATGTGACAAGGCAGGAAAAGTAAAGAGAAGAAAAGAAAAAGAATGATTCAAAGGACAAATATAGTTGTGGTACAACTACATTATTTTGGTTGGCCTAATGATAGGTCTAAATATACAGTGTTTCTCTAGTCTCAGGACCAAAGGCAAAGCCAACCTTAATTTTAAACAAGACTATAAATTAGGGTCTGGGCCAGAATGTCAGTTCATTTCATCATCTTGCCTAATTTCTAACCTCTGCTGAAATGAGCTTCATGGTTAGCTGCAGGAAGTGGTAATGTTGAGTCAGAAATACTTTTAGACTGAGACAAATAGGAAGACAAATAAACCACTCCATTCAAAAGAAAATAAAGTATCCTTAAGCCAGTTGCTGGGCTCAAATGAATCAATTCCTCGGATCATTTTAGGAAGAATGCAATTCCTGAATCTGGCCAAATTGAGCAAGTATTCTGTGACACGATTATCAAAATAAATGTATACAAAATTACATCTAAAACAGATATAAAATGCAACTTCAGCTATCAGATGTTGAATTAATCAGTAAATTCAGTTCTCGAGTATGTCATGCCCCTGTAGACTAGTTGTTCTACTGGCCAGCAAGGAGAGTCTGTCCTTGACACCTTCACTGAAGGCCCTTTCGAAGAAGCATGTGTCATTTTAAGATATTTTAAAATACTGTATTTTCAGTCAAACTCTTATCTTGAGAGGAGGAGATGTTTATTTCTTTTTTGGTGCAGATATCTACACACTGAATGTACTTTATGAATCTAGAAAATAAACAAATATATCTTACTTTGAGAAACAGTGCTATGATTTA
>NW_007730230.1:91831-99505 GCF_000696425.1 Galeopterus variegatus
ATCTACACACTGAATGTACTTTATGAATCTAGAAAATAAACAAATATATCTTACTTTGAGAAACAGTGCTATGATTTAAGAATGAACAGTCTCATTCATAGTGAGTGAAGTTTATTTCTATAAAGCTAATAGACATGATTTAATTCAGAAATATTACATATGTACAATTTAATCACTTGTCTATTCACAAATTTGAAAGTTGAATATAACGTAAAAGAAAAATAAACCTAATGAGACTTAATACAGTAATGATCTCTCTCAGAAATGTGTTTTTCACTTCAAATCTGCTCTCCTCCCATATTCTATTCTCCAAGGATTTTTGTAAATATTGAGTATGAGAAGTGATTTATGAATATTGTATAAATGTAAGATATCATAATGCATTGTAATTATTTGTTCATAGAGTCAAACCCAGTTTCACCCTTTCTTTCCTTTGATAGCCGAGTTTACAAGTGCCTGTGTTGAGTGTTTTGATTGCTGTTCTAGGAGATATTTTGAGGCCAACAACTCCTGGAGAGATGTTGAATCTCCAGGAATATACATAGACTTCTAGGAGAATTACTTGGAAGAAGTAGAATCTTACTCCACTTATGATGATAGATGAGGTATTTCTGTTAGCACGATATGAACAGAGAATGAAAAAGGAATTAATATGTTTCTACTGTGTTCGAGGGGTTATGTGACATGTGTTAGATGTACATTGTTTCGGTATCCTTATCAATTACAATCAGTTAAATAGGTGGTGAATCAACTTTTTTAGATAAAGAAATTAAGTTGCATAATATTCCCATAACCTCTTAGTTTCTAATTTGTCCAGTCATGATATTTGACTTAAACTTTAAGATGTGAAGTCTGTGTTCTTTCTACTTTGTTAAGCTGTTTACATCAATAACGTGCCTTCCATCAATATTTAGTTTGTACAGAATTTTACATTTTAAAATCATTTTTAATATTGTTTGTTAATCTAGACTTATGATTTAAAAAATTTATAGAATTTTAGAGTTGTTGAAATAAGATTCTAAAGATAGAACATATTTCATATTAGTACTGTTAAAACTACATTTTGTTACTCACTGGTAGTCCTGAAAAATATACAGGTTTGAATGAGCAAACCAGTAAGTAAATTTTTACTATACATCAACAATTTAACAATGAAATAGTGTATAAAAATCCTGAAACATAATTGCACTTCTGTGATGGGTGGGAGCACTAGTAGTATGCTGCTTTAGTGAACTTGACTAAAACCATGCCAGTCATTTGGCTTCTCTAATACTCTTCTGTCAGGAGACATTTCTTCATGAATTTCTTCTGTTTCTGAATGTCTTACCTGCAGAGGCACCAACTTCTTATATGCCAAACTTTTATTCAAGGATGTTTGTGTAGCAAACAACTTCAGAAGATAGAGATTGTGCCTTTTTCTAGAGCAAAGGACTTTGGAATATAGAGATGATGTCTTTCTAGAGCTTACTGGGACTAGTTAGGAGATTTATAATTCTCAATGTCTCTAACAGTCAAGGAAAGACTGTTATTGCCTGCCGCACCACCCCCTGCCTCCCGCCACCACCACCACTGCCACTATGAAAAAGAAAGCCCAGCATCTTATTGATCATATTGGATATTGGAGATATATGGGTTTCACTAGAGAATTCTACTTGGTCCTTTATGTTGGCTAGCTCACAAATCAGTACCTGTCAGGTGAGGCCCAAATAAACAGGATGCTGTCCACTAAGTCCTGGCAAGATCTCTAATTTGGGGGTCTCTCAACCATAATAAACCATTTGAGTGACAACTCTCTACGACTAATGATTTCGTAAATTGGAACCTTTGGCAAAGGAAGATAGCCTTTACCTAGAGGATTCTCTTAGATTTTTAGACTCATGTCTCCCTAACAGAGCTACCAGATACACACCTTCTCAAAGGGAACTATTAGCTTTTTCCTTGGATCTTGTCAAAACTAAATGCCTGCCCCATGTAGGTCTTCTGACTCTCTGGTCTGATATTCCCATTGTGAGGTTGGTCAACTGAGACTAAATGACTAACAGGTGGAAACAGCCCAACAAGACACACTGGCCAAATGGAAATAGTATGCTCAATAATACAGCAAGCCTGGCTCCAGTGTATCTTGACTTTATCTGAAAAAGTAGCAGCTATCCCTTTGGGAAAAAAATTTTCCTCTACTGTCATCTAAGTCATAGCCTCTGGCTCAATAGAGTCTTCTATTCAGAGATTACACTAATCTTGGTTCACTGATAGTTTGGTTAAGTTGAAACTCAAACATGAAAACTGGGTTGGTACACACTTTGACCTTAGTGACAGATATGCAGAACCAAAATTTGGACATGGTTGTTCCACTCCGTGGGTAGAACTCAACTGTTCTTATAGCTCTGACTAATGTTCTTCTTTATAAACCTTATTACATTTTAATGATCTTTGAACTCTTGTCAATGGTCTAGTTGTTTGGTCTACAACTTGGAAAATGAAATACTGACAGATTAAAGACACTCCTTTTCGGTCTTAAAACTGTGGGAACAAATAGTGGCAACTAATCAAGCCATTTGGGTCATTCATATAGAGGCCCACAAATATGGCTCATTTTCTGGTGAGACCAACTACAATGAAGCTCATCAAGACTGCCATCATCCTTCCTGGGTCCATCATCATCCTGGACTTAGCAAAACATCCTCCGTCACAGAGCAGGAGAAAAAGTAAAGGACTCTATGTTTTTGATGCAGAGGATACCACTGCATGTAAGACCTGTATCTCCTGACAAAAATTAACTATTTTGTCTCATCATGAGGAAAGCCACATTGCACTAGGCACGGTCTCTGCCCACTCCTGGCATATTGATCATATCAGATCTTTGACACACTCTCAGTGCTATTGATGGTACGTACCTCATCACTGTTGACATTTTTCAGGTTATGGTCTGCTGATTTGGTCATATCAGCCAACTCCTACCCCACATTATAGTTCTTTAATCTATGTCAACAAGAAGCTTATAGTCAAGGTATTTGATCAACCTTCCATACCTCCTATCATCCACAAGCATCTGGTTTTGTTCAGTGTTGAAAAAGCCTATTCAAAAATAAAACTAAAAAGATTTCTAAATGCAATTCCCTTACTTCTTCTTGGTCCACATGCTTCATAGTATGGCATTTTTTTTTTTCATTGAATACAGGTGTCCTCAAAAATACACCATGGTCTATAGGCAACTTCCTGGATAATTCTCATAAAAAGGGTGGGGAGTTATACAGTCCTATTTAAAAAATTTCAGATTCTGCCCTGACCATTCCTGGTTATAATACTTCTTTCTTTTCCCTAACAGCAACTCCAGCCCTGTCTGGTTAGTACACTGGGTACAAATAAAAGTGGGCCTAGGGTATTCAAACTAATTCTGATTCAGCCACCTAGATTCGCTTTTTGAATTGACATGGTCCTAGATCATGATAATGACCACTTGTTTGAGAACACTGCACCCCAAGTCTCCCAAGAGTAGCTCATGTGGGCCAAAGTGGTAGATATAATGTGTACCTTTAATATAAACTTTGTCCTTTTATACCTGACTCTTCAAAATTCTGAATTCAAGTAAGAGTTGCTGGAATGGGAAATATTTCTTGGGAGGTAGAAGTAGAAAACTCATAGTGATGCCTTGGGAGGAGAAAACTTCAAACCCCATGAGATATGATAATGGGAGAGCCATTAATGACCTTCATTTTTCAGAATTACCCCTGAATACTTCCTGATTAAGGAAAACACTCTGATGTGCCTCCCCCAAACTGTGGCATCAAGTACCTTAATTTAGTTGACCGCTGTCATCCCCTGCCAGACAGCTCTGATCATGATTTGATAGTCATTCTCCTTAATCAAACAGAAGGCTATCAGAAATCACAGAACTGGCCTCACCTCTTGCACTTTCCATGTAAAAACAGCAGTCTGTACCTTCAGGTGTCTTCCCAACTCCTAATAACTGTTGCTTATTTATTCTCTGTCTGGACAAATGCCACCTGGATGGTGGCATGGATGAACAGAAAAGGTGGACTGGTTGTCCCCAAGAAGTTCCATCCAAAACAAAATGTAGCAATAATTATTTGAACTGAAATGGAAACTCTAAGATCTAACAGCTAATTTGTGGGCCACAATAAAGGCACTGTCAGCCTGGGCCCTCTGTTGATGTAAATTCCACTTGAAATCTCAATAATTGTAAAAGCACCTTTTTTTTTTTTTCCACAAAGACACCACTTACATCCCTAATACTGTACTTCTTGTGTGGAAGCTAGGCATTAACTTTCCTTTCTTCCCAAACCATGGTGATTTATACCCTAGCAAAGGTTATAAAGGACTTTCACATGTTTAAAAAAATAAATAAAATACCAATAGATTATGTAACCTTCAGATGACTGCAGAGGTCTTACTCAGGGTAGCTTCTGGAGGGATAACCAACTCGATATCTATATAAAGAAATCATGCCTATGATGTGAGTCCTTCAATTAGAAATGATAGTATGAAATTGTCTCTTACATTAGCTGAAGTGATACCATCTTGTCTATGAAAGACATTCAAGTCAGTGTCAACTCACTATCCTAGCATGTTTTACGGATGATAAAATTGCCCTCGGCATTCTTGCATGCAAAGTCAGAGTCAGTGTGATTACTAATACAAACTGCTGTACTTGGGTTAATGCCTCAGGGAAAGTGAAAAGGTCAATATAGGAACTTAAGGAAAAAGCCACCTGGTTTTTAAATATAGATTGTGATGTTTTATGGGATTTATTCAGCTTGTTGAGTATGAAACCCCAGGGGCCTGATTGAAGTCAGTATTTCAGGTTGCCCTCATCCTGTTAATATTGATAGTATCCTTAATTAAATGCTATATAAGAATAGTTGTAAAAATTTGGTTACAGACTCTATCAGACATATTTATCAGAGTGGCTGATGGAGTAAGAAAATTCACCAGAAGCCAAGATGATATATAGAAGATGGTGCAAAAACGAGAGGTAGATTCTGTTGGGAGACATGGATCTTTCAAACAGGTTTTTCATATTTCTGCTCATGTTGTGAGCATAGGCACTGGCAGCTGTTATAACTGACTACCTTTCCAAGGATGTTTGTATAGTGAATATTCTTATAAGATAGATATAGTCTCCTTCTGAAACAAAGACTGACTTGCTTACTGCCTGCTATAAAATATTTGAGCTCCCTAAGCTCAGAGTTCCTCTACTGTAACATGTGTCACCTTGCCCTCTTTAGGTGACCCTGTGGCAGTTGTGGCTTGAGGACCTGGCATAGGAAGATTTTGATACTCTTGCTACTTCCATTGCTATGTGAAAAGTGAAATAAAGTTTTTTGTCTCTGGCTCAAGAGGCTTGTGTCCTTTATAAGCATCTGTAAACGTAGCAGGAAACTTACTAACCTTCAAACAGAGTAAAATCATAAACATTTCTAATTCTTGATGTATATGTATATTACTGTATTAGGGTTCTCCAGAGAGACAGAACCAATCTATATATTTTATATATTTGTATATTTGTACACACACACACACACACTTATGTACATTAAGAGAGAGAGAGAGAAATGAGAAAAGGTTAATTAGTATATTACTGTATTAGGGTTCTCCAGAGAGACAGAACCAATCTATATATTTTATATATTTGTATATTTGTACACACACACACACACTTATGTACATTAAGAGAGAGAGAGAGAAATGAGAAAAGGTTAATTAGGGGAATTGGATCGTGTGATTATGGAGATTGAGAAGTCCTAGGACAGGCTGGCTGAGAGCTGGAGACCCCAGGATGCAGGTGTGTGGCCCATTCCAAGTTCAAAGGCCTCAGAAGCAGGGAAACCAGTGGTTTGACTCTCAGTCCAAGGCTGAAGGCCTGAGAACATGGTGGTAGGGGGTGGGGCAGTGGTGTAAGTCCTGGAATCCAAAGGCCAGAGAGCCTGGGGTCCTGATATCAAAGGGAAGGAAAAGAAGAGTGCCCCAGCTCTAGCAGAGAGAGAGAGAGTATTTGATTTTTCTTTGTCTTTTTGTTCTCTCCAGGCCCCCAGCTGATTGGATGTTGCCTGCCTACACTAAAAGCAGATTTTTCAAACTCAGACCATGGACTCACTCCAATCTCCTCTGGAAAACTCCCTCACAGACACACCCAGAAATAATGCTTTACCAGTTTTCTAGGTATTCTTTAATCCAGTCAAGTCAACACCTAAAATTAACCATCACAATTTACAGGGATAGTAGCACAAGTAACATTAAAGGAGTGGCCATTGGCAGTCTGTATGAAAATGGATGCTAAGTAGGAAACATATTTCCTGATATACAATTGCTAGGGTGCTAAATTATTGTGTAGCTGGGGATTGGGGATTCATTTTATTTGTACTCCAATCAAAAAATAAATTTTCCTGACAAAAATAATATATCTATCAGCTTCCCATTATGGCTACTAAGTAAGGGAAAGGATGCTATTAGTAGAGATAATGTAAGCAGGGCACTGTGGGTGTGTATGCCTAGGTAGACTAACAAAAGTCAGCACCCAATTAACCAGTAAGGCAGATTGCCAATATTTTGATGAGTGCATTTCAAGGAAGTAAACTTTCAGTCAGGTCATTCTTAAAACAAACATTTAACATTTGAAGGTTATTATCTACAAATAAAAATGAGGGCCCTAAAACAAAGAAGCAACATCTCATTGCAGAGTGTCATTAAGTAAGAGGTAGTGGGACACAATAAAGATTACTGGTCTACAGCAACCTAGGAAAAGAGAATGCCTAACTTAAATTTTGACAGAAATAATTCCATTAATCACTCTTGTTAATGGCTATCCTCAATATACAGAAAAAAGCAACTGTAAGCTAGAACCACTGAGCAATCTATTGAGTTATATGTAATTTTGCTTAAGTTAATGTATCACAAAATCTATGCAGTTCTTACCACAGAAAATAGATTCAGCCATTTTCAGTAAATTGGCTTGTTATCTTCATTGAGATGAGAATTAAAGAGCTCCTCCAGTTATCACCGTGCTTAGTGACCAGAATGGGCACAAACAGAAAAGCAAATGGTGCCTCACACTGACTCATTGACAGCTTGTTAATCAGCTGAAACGATTGCTTGATGTCACTACCTCAAATATGCAGAGTGTGAAGAATAACTGAATACCATATTATTACCAACATCAGGTCTATGATGTTATGGTTGGCCTGGTCAGAACAGGCTGCTCTGAGGAGGTGGCATTTAGGCTGAGACCTGAGGTAATGTGTGAAGAGGATGCGCATTCTGAGCATCAGAAAATCAAGTTCACCTGCCTTGGGACTGGCTACTATATCTGCAGCACCTTTTCATCTTGTTTGATAGCTATAGTAGGAAACTTGGACTGCTTACAGACCCATCATTAGTTATGATATTTATGATTGGCATGCTGCTTTTCTAAAATAATATTTTTTGCAATATTTTGCTAGTATTATCAGGCTAGATATATTTAATTATAAGTTTAGATTTGTTTGGGGGCCAGTTGCTTAAATTACACTTGCATTTTTCAGCAAATTTTACCATATTTGCTTAATAATAAATTTAAAGTCACTTTTCACAGCTTTTTTATTTCCCACATAAAAATGCTATGCTTATCTTCTTCCTCCATTGGCTTCATATATATAAACATATATATATACATATATA
>NW_007730230.1:100505-103907 GCF_000696425.1 Galeopterus variegatus
AGGAAACTTACTAACCTTCAAACAGAGTAAAATCATAAACATTTCTAATTCTTGATGTATATTACTGTATTAGGGTTCTCCAGAGAGACAGAACCAATCTATATATTTTATATATTTGTATATTTGTACACACACACACACACACTTATGTACATTAAGAGAGAGAGAGAGAAATGAGAAAAGGTTAATTAGGGGAATTGGATCGTGTGATTATGGAGATTGAGAAGTCCTAGGACAGGCTGGCTGAGAGCTGGAGACCCCAGGATGCAGGTGTGTGGCCCATTCCAAGTTCAAAGGCCTCAGAAGCAGGGAAACCAGTGGTTTGACTCTCAGTCCAAGGCTGAAGGCCTGAGAACATGGTGGTAGGGGGTGGGGCAGTGGTGTAAGTCCTGGAATCCAAAGGCCAGAGAGCCTGGGGTCCTGATATCAAAGGGAAGGAAAAGAAGAGTGCCCCAGCTCTAGCAGAGAGAGAGAGAGTATTTGATTTTTCTTTGTCTTTTTGTTCTCTCCAGGCCCCCAGCTGATTGGATGTTGCCTGCCTACACTAAAAGCAGATTTTTCAAACTCAGACCATGGACTCACTCCAATCTCCTCTGGAAAACTCCCTCACAGACACACCCAGAAATAATGCTTTACCAGTTTTCTAGGTATTCTTTAATCCAGTCAAGTCAACACCTAAAATTAACCATCACAATTTACAGGGATAGTAGCACAAGTAACATTAAAGGAGTGGCCATTGGCAGTCTGTATGAAAATGGATGCTAAGTAGGAAACATATTTCCTGATATACAATTGCTAGGGTGCTAAATTATTGTGTAGCTGGGGATTGGGGATTCATTTTATTTGTACTCCAATCAAAAAATAAATTTTCCTGACAAAAATAATATATCTATCAGCTTCCCATTATGGCTACTAAGTAAGGGAAAGGATGCTATTAGTAGAGATAATGTAAGCAGGGCACTGTGGGTGTGTATGCCTAGGTAGACTAACAAAAGTCAGCACCCAATTAACCAGTAAGGCAGATTGCCAATATTTTGATGAGTGCATTTCAAGGAAGTAAACTTTCAGTCAGGTCATTCTTAAAACAAACATTTAACATTTGAAGGTTATTATCTACAAATAAAAATGAGGGCCCTAAAACAAAGAAGCAACATCTCATTGCAGAGTGTCATTAAGTAAGAGGTAGTGGGACACAATAAAGATTACTGGTCTACAGCAACCTAGGAAAAGAGAATGCCTAACTTAAATTTTGACAGAAATAATTCCATTAATCACTCTTGTTAATGGCTATCCTCAATATACAGAAAAAAGCAACTGTAAGCTAGAACCACTGAGCAATCTATTGAGTTATATGTAATTTTGTTTAAGTTAATGTATCACAAAATCTATGCAGTTCTTACCACAGAAAATAGATTCAGCCATTTTCAGTAAATTGGCTTGTTATCTTCATTGAGATGAGAATTAAAGAGCTCCTCCAGTTATCACCGTGCTTAGTGACCAGAATGGGCACAAACAGAAAAGCAAATGGTGCCTCACACTGACTCATTGACAGCTTGTTAATCAGCTGAAACGATTGCTTGATGTCACTACCTCAAATATGCAGAGTGTGAAGAATAACTGAATACCATATTATTACCAACATCAGGTCTATGATGTTATGGTTGGCCTGGTCAGAACAGGCTGCTCTGAGGAGGTGGCATTTAGGCTGAGACCTGAGGTAATGTGTGAAGAGGATGCGCATTCTGAGCATCAGAAAATCAAGTTCACCTGCCTTGGGACTGGCTACTATATCTGCAGCACCTTTTCATCTTGTTTGATAGCTATAGTAGGAAACTTGGACTGCTTACAGACCCATCATTAGTTATGATATTTATGATTGGCATGCTGCTTTTCTAAAATAATATTTTTTGCAATATTTTGCTAGTATTATCAGGCTAGATATATTTAATTATAAGTTTAGATTTGTTTGGGGGCCAGTTGCTTAAATTACACTTGCATTTTTCAGCAAATTTTACCATATTTGCTTAATAATAAATTTAAAGTCACTTTTCACAGCTTTTTTATTTCCCACATAAAAATGCTATGCTTATCTTCTTCCTCCATTGGCTTCATATATATAAACATATATATACATATATATATACACACACATACATATATACATAATGTGTGTGTGTAAAGATTACTCTATCAGTAGTGAAAAAGAGGGCTTATTTACTGCCCTATTTCAAAATTTCATTTAACCTCTTTTAGATAATATCAGACTCTCTTAATAGCATTGCAGGATTATTGCAGAGATCCAATTACATAGTGTATGTAAGAGTATTCGTATCTGCAGTGCTATATAAATGTATGAGAGTATTATAACTAATAAAAGGAATAACAGATCTCTTATTTTCCTTTGAGCTAATTTGGGGGAAATGTTCAAAAAGTCTCCATATATTCTCCTTGATTTGGGGATGCTTTCCTGTAGTAGATTTTATAAATATTATTTTCACTTAATATTTTCTGTATCATTACCTTGGTTTTGGTAGTATATCTACTAGTCTCTTCCATCAAACAAGATTTTCTCAGATTTTTGGAAAAAAACCACAAGTGAAGGATAATATTTACCCACTTCAAAATTACAAAAAAAAAAAAAAAAAATGAAAAATATCCAACTGGTCTATTACCTTCAAGGACAATGTCACCTATCCTAATATTCACAAGTTCAAAATTCATTTAATATGTGAATATTTTTCCATCATGTTCAAAGAAGTATTTTAATGCATTTATAACTGAGAGTGGAACAAATTATTCATTAAAGGTATAAAAAACATTTCCATTTCCATCTTATCTATTTAAAATGAAATACAAGCCTTACTGTCCATGGATGCTGCCGAGAAAGCATCGTTAAAGTCTTCCAACTGCCATCATGTCTAAGTCAGAGTCTCCTAAAGAGCCCAAATAGCTGCAGAAGCTCTTCATCAGACGGTTGAGCCTTGAAACAACTCATGAGAGTCTCAGGAGCCATTCTGAGCAATGGGGAACACTCACAGACTGTGTGGTAATGAGAGATCCAAACACCATGTGCTCCAGGGGCTTTGGGTTTGTCACATATGCCACTGTGGAGGAGATGGATGCAGCCATGAATGCAAGACCACACGACGTGGATGGAAGAGTTGTGGATGTGGAACCAAAGAGGACTGTCTCAAGAGAGGATTCTCAAGGACCAGGTGCCCACTTAATTGTGAAGATCTTTGCTGGTGGCATTAAAGAGGACACTGAAGAACATGCCCTGAGAGATTACTTTGAACAGTGTGGGAAAATTGAAGTGACTGAAATCATGACTGACTGAGGCTGCGGCAAGAAGAGAGGCTTTGCTTTTCTAACCTTTGATGACCATGACTCAGTGGATAAGAT
>NW_007730230.1:103917-106022 GCF_000696425.1 Galeopterus variegatus
TCCTAAAGAGCCCAAATAGCTGCAGAAGCTCTTCATCAGACGGTTGAGCCTTGAAACAACTCATGAGAGTCTCAGGAGCCATTCTGAGCAATGGGGAACACTCACAGACTGTGTGGTAATGAGAGATCCAAACACCATGTGCTCCAGGGGCTTTGGGTTTGTCACATATGCCACTGTGGAGGAGATGGATGCAGCCATGAATGCAAGACCACACGACGTGGATGGAAGAGTTGTGGATGTGGAACCAAAGAGGACTGTCTCAAGAGAGGATTCTCAAGGACCAGGTGCCCACTTAATTGTGAAGATCTTTGCTGGTGGCATTAAAGAGGACACTGAAGAACATGCCCTGAGAGATTACTTTGAACAGTGTGGGAAAATTGAAGTGACTGAAATCATGACTGACTGAGGCTGCGGCAAGAAGAGAGGCTTTGCTTTTCTAACCTTTGATGACCATGACTCAGTGGATAAGATTGTCATTCAGAAATACCATCCTGTCAATGGCCACAACTGTGAAGTAAGGAAAGCCCTGTTGAAGCAAGAGATGGCTAGTGCTTTATCCAGCCAAAGTGGTTGAAGTGGTTCTGGAAACTTTGGTGGTGGTCGTGGAGGTGGTTTTGGTGGGAATGAAAACTTTGGTCATGGAGGAAACTTCAATGGTCATGGTGGCTTTGGTGGCAGCCATGGTGGTGGTGGATGTGGTGGCAGTGGGGATGGCTATAATAGATTTGGTAATGATGGGAGCAATTCTGGAGGTGGTGGAAGCTACAATGATTTGGGCAGTTACAATAATCAGTCTTCAAATTTGGGACCTTTGAAGGGAGGAAATTTTGGAGGCAGAACCTCTGGCCTTTATGGTGGTGGAGGCCAATACTTGGCCAAACCATCAAACCAAGGTGGCTATGGTGGCTCCAGCAGCAGCGGTAGCTATGGCAGTGGCAGGAGGTTTTAATTAATTTCCAGGAAATGTCGCTTAACAGGAGAAGAGAGCCAGAGAAGTGACAGGGAAGCTACAGGTTACAACAGATTTGTGAACTCAGCCAAGCACTGTGGTGGCAGGGCCCAGCTGCCACAAAGAAGACATGATTTAGACAATGCTCATGTGTATGGGCAAAAAAACTTGAGGACTGTATTTGCGACTAACTTTATAACAGTTATAAAGTTATGCTTTAGTTTCTGTTCTGTGGAAAGTGTAAAGCATTTCAACAAAGGGTTTCAATGTAGAATTTTTTTCTTTGCATCCATGCTGTCGATAGCTAAATGTAGTATAGTCTAATCATGACACTTATTAAATGTGTCTTTTTTAGAAAGATAAATAAAAGAAATAAAATACAAAAATAAAATGAAATACAAGTATAAAATCCCTACACACAATTTCTGCTGACTCTAAATAAAGCTTCAGTGAACTAAACTTTGTGTTTTTGCAAATGTGCAGTATAAATGATTGCAAGTTAAACACATGATTTAAATAACTTCAATTGGTTTTCTTTAGGCTACTCAGTATTGATCACTTGTTTTTCCCAGATAGTCAGAAAGCTGATGAAATTGCAATAATTGCATAATCCAAAGAAAATGTTTTTGGTGGAAAAAATGAAATGGAAATTTTATCCTATAATGATAATCAACCATGTAAGTTATAAAGAAATAAATCTAAGTAGAAAATATATTTTAAAACAATTGTTTTTTAAAAAAAATTTGATACCTTAAGTTGTTTATTTTGGGAAGCAGAAACATTTGAATGTTCTTATTCTACAGATAAGGTGATCTAGGTTTTTTCAGCTTGAATATACTCATCATCATCATCATCATATCACTATAATCCACATCTGTTTTAGTCCATTTTGAGTTGCTATAACAGAATACCTGAGATTGGGTAATTTATAAAGGAAAGAGGTTTATTTGGTTTACGATTCTGGGACAGCTGCATCTGGCACAGGCCTCAGGCTGCTTCTACTCATGGTGGAAAGTGGCAGGCAGCCAGTGGGTACAAGCAGATCACATGGCGAGAGGAAACAAGAGAGAGAGAGAGGGGGGAAGTACCAGGGTTTTTTTTTTAAGAAACGAGCTCTCGTGGGAACTAATAGAGGGAGAACTCACTCATTAATCTC
>NW_007730230.1:107101-107683 GCF_000696425.1 Galeopterus variegatus
AAAGTGGCAGGCAGCCAGTGGGTACAAGCAGATCACATGGTGAGAGGAAACAAGAGAGAGAGAGAGGGGGGAAGTACCAGGGTTTTTTTTTAAGAAACGAGCTCTCGTGGGAACTAATAGAGGGAGAACTCACTCATTAATCTCCCCTCCCCCAGGTAGAGCATTAATACATTCATGAGGGATCTGCCCCCATGACTCAATCAGTTTCCAACACTGCCACATTGGAGATCAAATTTCCACATGAGTTTTGGAGGGGACAGCACATCCAAACTCCATCAACATCTATATCTAACAACAGAAACAGCAGCAAATGCTATGCATGAATGGAAGGTCCATCATCATCTAAATAGTTAACCTTTTTATTATTTCATTATAGTAACTTTGGCAAATAGATAATCCTCATTTTATAAGAACAAATCAGGTGACATGGTTCATTCAGTGTCACCTGCTTCATACATTTCTTCTCAGAAGTCGAAGATCAAAATTTAGGTTGGCCTTGCTTCATACCCTACTGTTCTTTTTATCACCTATGTAGCCTGTAATGTGTAAACTATATATTTTCTTCCCATCTTTTGTCAGCTA
>NW_007730230.1:107999-120981 GCF_000696425.1 Galeopterus variegatus
TATCACCTATGTAGCCTGTAATGTGTAAACTATATATTTTCTTCCCATCTTTTGTCAGCTATTTGCTAACAGCTAAATTCTCACTATATACTGCAAGGATGAAGGCAATCTTAAGAGCATATATAATTAACATTCCTGATCATGATCATAAACATTAGAATGAAATGGATTTCATTTGCCATGCTCTAACTATTAAGAGCATATACTAGGTATATATGTGGATTACGAAAAAATAGATTATGGGGTTTCCACAATCCTAGCTTTTTCTTTGTCTTTTATCAGTTATCTATTTCTGACCACCATTGATTGCTCTCTCATGATAGAAATTGAATTACAACCAAATTTAGCTATTCATCTCCTAATTAATTTATACATTTTTTACAGACAATTCTTAGTGTTAGAAAATTAATTAACAAGAATTAGTGGAGGACAATTGTCTCTGTGGGGGAAAACAGATATTAATTGTTTGCCTACATGGTACTTTGAGATCATGTGAGAGCATGTAATGAGGTAATAAAACTATTCATGTATATCTGCAAATATAATTTTGAGGTTTAAACAAGATCTGAAAGAAGAGAACCTGATCTTGCATAAGTGGTGATGGTGAAGGAAAATCTGCCCAGGAAGAGGATACATCATATGCAAAAGTCCTGTGGCAGGGAGTAGCTAATGTTCAGTAACTAAAGGAAGGCCTGTGTGACAGACCCCAGAGAGTGCATGGGGAAGTATGATGTAAGATGTGAAGTATGTTGGAACTCAGCTAAGAACAATTACAAATTATTCAAATATTTTGAAGGTGAAAAAGTGGAGGAATGAGGAGTTCAGATTTGTATTTCAAAAATATCATTGTATTAGGAACATGAAGAGTGGCAGAGGTAGACATTGAGAAACCAGTCAGAGATGCCTGTGATATTTGGAACTGGGATATTTGGGGGAGAAGAAATCTGTCTTTCTAATTATATTCTGCTCAGTCCAGTATTTCAAAGGTGTTTGTAGTCTTGGAGTACAGACACAGAGGATAAATCTGGGTTTAATGTATTTAGTTTTACTGAGAAAGTAATCCCCTAGTGGCTGTTGACTAATCAACAGTTACAGTATATTAGGTACACTGACATTATTTTGAAGAAGTACCACAACATTTTCTTACTTTATTTTAGTTGGTATATTTGAAGTGGAAAATATTTCAACCTAATAATTGACAAGCATTCTGGTAAAAGAAGTATTTTTAGTAGCAAGCCTGTGAATAATGTAAGTCACAGTGTTAGTGGGAAAAAGCATTTGTTACACATGTGGAGCACCATATTTAGGCTTTGAGGAATGGACACCAATACAAATAAGTTTGGCTGAGTAAAGAGCTTGACATAATGTGAACAACCTATGAATGAAGAGGATGAGCCTTAGGTTGGGCTACCACAAGCACACAAAATTCAGCAGAAAAAATATATTCAGTGGTACTATTTTCTACATGACTGGTGACAAGTAGCAAGTTGTTTTTATATGTCCTATAGACATAAACTCTGGGAACAAAAAAGGTGAAATGAGCCAATCAGAATGAGTAAGAAAAGCAGAAGGCACTGAAGCCCATGAAAAGTAGTTTAAATTAGATTAAAATGACAAGTTGTTTTTATATGTCCTATAGACATAAACTCTGGGAACAAAAAAGGTGAAATGAGCCAGTCAGAATGAGTAAGAAAAGCAGAAGGCACTGAAGCCCATGAAAAGTAGTTTAAATTAGATTAAAATGAGAAGGGAGAGCCAAAGGAATGCCTGGGAGAAAAGAAGACTTGGCAATATTACCAGACATGAAACAAAATTACTTTGTTAAAGAATTAAATAAAGTAATTTGTCAAAGAATTTTTATTGGTAAGTGAGAACAATTTGTTTCCATTGATCAGTCAATTAATAGCTCCTAAAACTTAATTAGGAGTAATGAGAAGGAATTGAACTTATTGTTTAAAAGTCTATTTAGTAAAATTTATTATTGCCTTCATCCTAGTTTTTGATATTCTAAAGTTGATAATGCCTTGACGATAATAATTTTCACTGGGTTGTTGACTTGTGGATTAGTTGTGTCACCACTCTAAGCAATGGCAGTAATATGTACTCATAAAGATTTCATACCTCTTTTTTTGAGGATTCTAGAAGGCTGAGTTCATGCACGCTCTGTCCTGCACTCATTTCTATGGCAGTCAATATCGTTTACCTCTTTTTATGTGGAAAGGTGCATATTTGGAATCAGACACACCTGGTGTCAAATGTGTCATCATCTAAGCTTTAATGCCTGGGAATAGCTCAGGCAAAAGCTCTGTGGAAGCAGATGGCATGACATGGTTAAACAACAGAGAGAAGGCCTTGGAACACAGAGAATGAGAGGATTGTGATGAGAGTTAATGCTGGAGAATAAAGTAAGGGTCAAAGTAGGCAAAACTTTGTAGCACCTGAAGAAGAGGAATGGCAAAAGTGGGTTTGTGTTTGCACATATTTAGCTCTCACCAAATGCTAGCTGGCATTTTTATCCATTTCTATGTAGCACACACTTCTAGCAGACAGGTGGTAAGTTGTGCCAGTGCCAAGACATACACATTTGATGGTAAGTAGTGGAGTATGACGTGGCAAAGGATATGCATTTATCGGTGCATTGTAGCAGAACCATGACATCCACTATTCTGACCAAAGAATCTACAGAATGCAATCCCCATTCCCAGACTTCTGCAACATCAAAGAATGTTGTTTCAGTAGTAATACTGAGTACTGTCATTACCGGCCATGTACCACTTTTCTAGGCTGTTCTTTACTTATACTTTGAGTTTATTTTCTTTTTGGAATCTATTTAAGTGCTTAATAAGGTACATATATACAAAAAGGCTTTTTAGGTGACTAGAGAATGATAATTGGAAAGACAAAAGTACTGTAACAGATCTATGTTTTCACATACATTTAGGGTTAATAATTAGTCACAGAAATGTTTCCCATTTTAAAAAATTATATTCACAATTTAAAGGAGCATTCATAAAAGTTGCCTGAGCATCCTCTCTTTGAATACAGAAATGTAGCATGGAAAGTGGTTGAACTATTATAAGAATAGACACAGAATGTTATAGTAGAAGAAGACATGACATTTCAGAAAATAAACCCAAAATATATGAGGACATACATAGCTTTCAAATATTAAACAAAAAATACTCTATTTATATGAATAACTGGAATTTTGAAATGTAGCATGGAAAGTGGTTGAACTATTATAAGAATAGACACAGAATGTTATAGTAGAAAAAGACATGACATTTCAGAAAATAAACCCAAAATATATGAGGACATACATAGCTTTCAAATATTAAAGAAAAAATACTCTATTTATATGAATAACTGGAATTTAAAAAAGATTATTAGTGTGTAGGATTAACTTATTTTTAACAGTAATTTTTAGAAAAAAATCTTAATTAAGAAAGATATTATAGGTTTTATTAAAATTGCTATTGGCCAAATAAAACAATTTCAGAAGTCATACAGAACATTGTTACATAAATTGTGATTCTTAAATACAACCAACTTAGTTCAATACTTTTTAAATAGCCTTTTTACCAAATGCAAATACAAGAAGAAACTACATAGCACAAAGAGGGATGCAAGGTCTCTAAACTTCTTGGGTAGAGAACTACCTACAAATAGGAGCTTAGGCCAAAATGTATTCAAAGGACCTGTGTGGTCCTATCAATTAATAAGTCTGTGGAGTGCCCTTCTCATCCCTAAGTGGCTTTCAAATCTCAGGTGAATTAACCATAAAAACAGCTAGCTAAATATTAGTGTCATTGACTTATACTTTTTCCTCGGACTTGTGAACGGAATAAAAAAATGCCAGTATTGGCCACAAGTGAATCATTGTCCATTTCCACCCAGATATATTTTTAACTCTACACATGAATCACACTTGGTTGTTCTTGCAGGTTATTCTTGCAGGAAAAGCACTGGAAAACATTCATCACCATTGTCTTTTACTTGCATTATTTCAGTACTCTAAACTCATGTGCTTGTGTCTACCCTTGACCTATTTCAATCTATTTTCAGTGCCAACAGCAGGAAGTCATTACAGTGGCCTCAGGGTCTATGTAATTTAGTTCCCTCATTGCCTCTCTGACCTCCTGTCATGGCCTCCTGTCTTTCCTCAGTCACGCGTGGTAAAGTCCTCTCTCAGTGTTGCACTTGCTTTCCCTTCTAGCTGGAATGCTCTTCCCCTATAGGGTTTAAACATGGCTCTTTTTTTCAACTCTCTTGTCTCTATTCAAATATAATCTTACTAAAATCTTCTCTCTACACAACCTACAAATGCAATCCACCCTCCCCCATCTATTCTCTGACAATCCAGCTTTACTTTTTTCCTTAGCATATGGTATAATAAAATTTTCTGTATTTTCACTTACTGATCTTGTTTGTGTTTTTCCCTCATGAGAATATAATCTGCATGAGCGTGGTGAACTGCTTCCCTAGTGTCTAGAAAGTGCTTGGTGCATGTAACACACTGGATTTTTGTATCCTGAATGAATCAATATTTTGCTTGACAGTGAAATAGAAAAATCTTGACATACTAGGAGTTCTTCTAACTTCTTTCTTTCAAACATAAGGTTATTTAACTTTATCTCTATTCAGGAAGTCTGTATGTCAGAACACAGTAGAACTAAGTAGGATTTAGATCACACTCTACCTTCTACACAGAGGCCTTGGGATTTGATGGTGTGTTTATTTGCTTTAATCTCTTTGATACTTATAGTACTTCTTTTTGCTACTTGCTTTCTTTTCTTACTTTGCTTCCTAGTTTACTATTTTCTTACTTAATGCTTAAAGAAGAGATTAGATCTTGGCCCTCTCCTTTGATAAGATGCTGAAAGGCTAATTTTTGTACATATGGGGTCTGAATAGAGGTAACTGTTGCTGTTAGAGATTAAGCCTCTGCAGGAGATGATTAAAGTAGCTAAGAAATGAAGCTCTGTTAAAAAAAAAATAGAATCAAATAACCCACAAAGGTCTAATAATTTTATTTTTCCATAAATGTATTCCACTTCATATAAGAAAAATAGAAATATCTTTAGGACCCTGTGCATATATACACAAATACTCTTTGTATTATTTGTATAGATAGATATCCATTTAAAAAGTATATACACCAAATCCTGGTGAATCAGTGATGATTAAATTATTCCCGTAGTACACAACAACATAGAGGAGATAGATACAAAAACAACTAAAAAATGGGTTTATACCCTTGTATTAACTTGCTAGGGTTACTGTTAAGAAAGTGCCATAAACTGGGTAGCTTAAACAACAGAAATTTGCTGTTACACATTCTGAAGGATGAAAGTTAAAGATCCAGGGGTCAGCAGGTTGGTTCCTCCTGAGGAGTGTGAGAAAGAATATATTCTGTGCCTCTTGCTTAGTTTCTGGTGGTTTGCTGGCAATCCTTAGTGTTCCTTGGACTGCAGAAACATCGCTCCAATCTCTGCTGTCATCCTCACAAGGCATTCTACCTGTGTGTGTGTCTGTCTGCAAACTATATTGTGCCAGGGCCCACTCTAATGACCTTATTTTAACTTGATTTACCTCTATAAAGACCCTGTCCTCAAATAAGGTTACATTCTGATGTACTGGAGGTTAGGACTCCAATGTATTTTTTGGGGGAGGAGGGGATTGGAGATGTAATTCAGCCTGTAACAACCCTCTAATTGTAGATAAATTTTGTGGGACTCTTGGCCTAGGGATAATAAAAAAGACTTCCTAGTAAACCTAACACTTGGATTGGACTTGAGAGAATACGTGCAAATTGACTGTGAAAAAGAAAAAAAAAATGCAGAAAATTGCTCCGGGCAGAAGTTTGGATAAATATGATAAATATATAGTGTGGTTGCATTGAGGGAACAAAGATGAGGTTATGGGGATGCGATTTTTGAACATAACTGGGGAGTAGATTGTGAAGCAACTTTAATATTATACGAAAGATTTTGGAATTTATCTTATGGACAATAAGGAGCTCTCAAAGACTTATAAGCAGGTGACTATTTATTTATTTTAAAAACTACTTACTACTATAGCTACAGCATGAATGATGCATAGCAGAACAAGAGACTGGAATGAGGGAGGCCAGCAGGGAACTTATGCAGTAACTCCAACTGATACAGTAGGAAAGCTTTAATGAAGGCAATGTAAATTAAGTGTACTTTGGAAATATTCACTGGTAGATCAGATATAACTTGCTATCCAATTGATGTGGGAAATGAATGCAGGGCTTGATTTCAGGATTTCAGGTGATGAGGTAAAAGTTTGTGGGACAACATATTTATCTCACTGATGGCTTCTTCTCAGTCTTATTTGCTAGTTTTTTTTCACTTCTCTTAAGATTGGCATGCTGGCTCCTCTTTTCTTGTCTACCTATACTCACAACCTTGATAATTTCATTTACTCTTCTGGCTTTAAATACTATTCACATGTCAACTTTAAAATTCAGATTAAATGTATTTCCTAAACTTTTGCCTTGATCTTAGAGGACTAAAGTTTTCCATTTGTATGTCTATTTTAAACTCAACATGTCACAAACTGAACAAACTCCTCGTTTCTACCTCTAAATTCAAACCTACTATACCCTTACCCTTTCCATTAAATTGCAATCTTCGTTCCAGTCCCTCACACAAAAATCTTTAGAATTATCTGTGCTTTCTCCGTTCCTCTCACATATAATACCCAATTCATAAGGAAATCTTCATTTTTTTTACCTAAAAAATATATCCAAAATCTATCAATTTTGTTTAAAATTTTCATTTCTGATCTGATAATGCATATTGTAAACCCTAAAATGACCACTAAAATAATTAAGGAAGTCTAGCTAATAAGTCTATAGTGGTGTACAACAACAAAAGCAAACAAGCAAAAATAAAGAAAGATAGAAAAAAATGAGGAAAGAATACATGGGAAAAACAAATATCAGGTATATTTTAACTAAATTTTGTCAATATTTCCATTAAATGTAAATGATTAATGACACCAACCAGAAAGCTAAGATTGGTGGAGTAAATCTTAAAAAGTGAGATGCAAATATGTGGTGTCTCAAGAAAATCATTTATGTATAAATGCACAGATAGATTCAAAATAAAAGATGGAAAAAAGTGTACAATGCAAACGTTAATAATAATAAAGCTAGAGTAGCGAGATAAATATCAGATTAAAGAACTTCAGAAGAAGAATACCAGGATAGACAGGAATATTTTATAAAAAGCTGAGTTTATTAAGATGATATAAAAATCTCAAATGAGGATTCAACTAAAAATAGAGCTTAAAGTACAGTAAGTAAAACTGACAGACTGAGGGGAGAAATGATCATTGTACAATTATAGTTGGAGATTTAGATACTTATTTCCCATTTATTGATAAACAAGTAAGCAGAACATCAGAATACCCACTCGAGAAGAGCAGAATTATGTCCTTTTCAAGTGAACTGACACCCAAGCCAATGAAAACTAGGTATATGCTGGCAACAATTTAATAAAATAAAAATCACATATGATATGTTCTTTGATCACAGCTCTAAGTTAATAACATGCTAATTTTAAAAATTCACAAATATTTGAAAATTAAGCACTACAATTCAAAATAACCTGTGGAGAGTAAAAAACAGTAAGAGCATTACAAAGCAATTTGAAAAATAAAATAAGTACAAATAAAAATTTTGAAATGCAATTTAAACAGCACCTGGAAGGATATTTAGAGTTTTAATACTTATATTAAAAAATCAAGAAAAGTCTAAAATAGAGACTTCAGTTTATAAAAGAAGCTATTTAAAGAAGATAAAATTAAATCCAAAATAATTAAAAGGAAATTATAATAATAACAAAAATCAATGCAAGAGAAAACAAATTGCAGGTCTATCTTAACTAAATGTTGTCAATATTTTCAGTTAAAAAAAAAATCGATGCCAAAATCTTATTTTTCAAAATCTCTTGATCTTTCTTATGAAGAAGAAAAGACAGGAAATGAATTACCAATATCAGGATGAAAGGGGTATGATGCCATAAATTCTATCAATGTTAAGAAGACAATAAGGGAACAATATGAATGACTTTACATCAATACATTCTAACACATAGATGAAATAAATAAGTTTGTTGAAAGACACAATTTACCAAAACTGAGTCAAGAAGAAATAAAATCTTAATAGCCCTATACCAGTTTAAGAAATATATTACTAATTAAAAGCCTGTCATTAAAGAAAACTGTAGGCCAACATAACACTACTGGTGAATGATAAAAAATATTTAATAAAAAGTAAGCAGTTTAAGAAATATATTACTAATTAAAAGCCTGTCATTAAAGAAAACTGTAGGCCAACATATCACTACTGGTGAATGATAAAAAATATTTAATAAAAAGTAATACCAAAATTATATAGAATATTTTAGAAAATAGAAGAGAATACCGCCCTACTCACTTCATGAGGCCAGCATAATCTTGATAAAACTATACAAAAACAGTATAAGAAAACAAAGTTTCTTATGGACATGGGTGCAAAAAATCTTAAAATAATCACAAATCAAATAAAACAATATACAAAAAAAACCATGAACAAATGAATTATTTCCCCCTCTCCCCAATCCCGGGAATGAGCAGTTGGATTAACATTTAGAAGTAAGTCCTTATAATTTCCCATTTGGTCAAAATAAAGAGAAAAAAAATCCTGTTGGCAGCTAAAAATAATAATAATAATAATTAAGAAAATTTGGTCTCAATTTATGGTAAACTCACTCAGCCAAGAAGAAATAGAAGACAAGTTTCTCATTCTTTTGTCCAGAACAAAAAGGTCACGAATGAAGTCATACTTAATGCTGAAAGGCTGAGACCTTTCTTCCTAAGATTACAAACAAGAGAAGAGTACCTATTGTCATCATTTTTATTACATAGCAGAAACTAGAAACTGAAATAGGCAAGAAAAAAAGCATGCAGATTAGAAAGAAAGAAGAAAAATGCTGTCACAAATGACATGATTATGTACATGAAAAATAAATCTACAAACAGAACTATTAAATATAATAAGTGTGTCACCAAATTCACTAAGTACACTGTCAATGAAAAATTACTTGCATTTCCATTCACTAAAACCAAAGAACTAGATATTGAAATTAATAAAGCAACTAACGTTTATAATAGCTTTCAAACTATGCAATACTGAGAATAAACTCAAAACTGAAACCTACAAAACTCTGATGAGAGCAGTTAAATAACCTAATAAGTGAAACTATGCACTGTCTTTGTTCAAAAAATTCTTTATTCTTAAATCATCAGTTTTCTCCAAATTGGTCTTCTGATTCAATAGAATTAAACTTCAAATGACAGTGGACTTTTGTGAATATTAATAAGCTGACTTCTCCTACCTCTCTTTAAGGGATAATTTTAAATATTAATTTCTTTGAATGGGGAACCCTTAACATAGTACCAGGATGGTTGAGAGAAGTGCTGATGGTGAGAAAGGGTGAGAGTCTAGAACACTCAAATCATTAGCATTTAGAGAGATGAGAACTAACCAACAAAAAAGCCTGAGAAAGAACAGCCAGGGAGTTAACAGAAAAACCAGGAGTGACTAACCCCAAAAAGTTAATTTCAAGGGTTTTTTTCAAGGAAAGCTTAGTTTATAACTGTTTAAATCCTGTCTGAATTCAAATATTAGAAGACAGGGCAACTGCTCAATGGATTTGGGGATGTAAATACCATTGAGGATCTTGATAATGGCGGTTTTGAAAAAAATGATAGACCAACAAGACTGCATATATTGGTCCCAAGAATTAGTGGAACTGAAATTGGAGACCTTGACTATAAATCCACTTTAAATAAGACTATCCTTGAAAAGTAACATTAGAGGAAAAATATTTTTAGGCAAAATAAATTGATAAGAAGGAAAAGACCCAAGTTTTAATTGTGATCATCCTTTGGTGATCATATTACAGTTAGTTTTTATGTTTGTTTTTGTACTTTTAATTTTTTCCTGTAAATTCTAAATTTTCTTTCATAAATATTTATCATTTCAGATTGAAGAACATAAGTTGTTTAAAAAATAATTTTTAAAAATAGTAATTTGATAAGTTAATGTTGGGAGAATTTCAAGCTGCAGTTAATCAAAAGGGGGATGCAGAAGAGACCATCTTCTAAGAAGTTTGATAGTTATAGGATTGAAATGGACTGTTTGCCTAAAAATGAGGCAGATTCCTTGCAGGTAAATTTTTAAACAATCTCAAACTTGGAGAAAACTTGCAAGTAAAGTGCAAAAAGGATATTTTTCTGAACCATTTGAAAGTAAATGGTCAACCTATGTCACATTACCTCCAAAATTCTTGGTATGTTTTTCCTATGAACCAAGACATTCTGCTTCATAATTACAATTCAACCATTAAGATCAGATAGTTAATATTGACTTATTTATTGTCATCTAGCTCTCTGATTCGATTGAGGTTGGTATGTTTTTCCTATGAACCAAGACATTCTGCTTCATAATTACAATTCAACCATTAAGATTAGATAGTTAATATTGACTTATTTATTGTCATCTAGCTCTCTGATTCGATTGAGGAATTATCAAATGTCATAATAATGTTTATTATAGCAAAAGGATCCAGTTCAGAATCATGTATTACTTTTACTTCTTATAAATCTTTACTCTCATTCACTCTGAAACAGTTTCTTTTTCTTAACTCTGGAGAACCAGCTGCCCAGAAAAAGTAGTCAGTACTGATCTGTTTGGCTCTATCTTCACCATGTAGTAAGTCTCACAGGAGTACCTCAGCATGGGAAACCTTAGGTTTTTCCATTATAGTCTGCACTTGGTTTATTATTCTGACAAATTCTGGGGTTTAGAATCAGGAGACATATTATGGCCACACACTTAAGCTTCAATTGCTAATATAAATATGATTTTTATTAGTAGTATGGGTGATTGTTTCATCTCCATCTGCCTAATTACTGGCTTGTCTTTTTTGTTTTAATTTTATTAAAATATTTTAATTTTTAGGATAGTTTTAGATTTACAGAAAATTGAGCAAATACTATGGAGATTTCCTATAATTCCCCCTACCACCATACACACAGCTTAATCTATTATTAACAACTTACATTTTTATGGTATACTTGCTATAATTAATGAATCAATATTGATACATTATTATTAACTAAAGCTTATAATTTATTCTGATTTTTAAAATTTTTACTTAATGTTTCTTTTCTGTTCTAGTATCCCATCCAGACCTTATATTTAGTCATTATGTCTCTTTAGCTTCCTCTTGACTATAACGATTTCTGAGACTTTCCTTGTTTGAGATGACACTGACAGCTTTGAAGAGTACAGATTCTCATGATTAGAAAGGGGTATGGGTTTGGTGAAGGAAGGTCATGGAGGTAAATGCCACTTTCATTACATAATATCAAGATTACGTACTATCAGCATGATTTATGACTGTTGATGCTGCCCTTGGTCACCTGATTGAAGTAGGATTTGTGATGTTTCTCTACTATAAAGCTACTTCTCCTACCTCTCTTTAAGGGATAATTTTAAATATTAATTTATTTGAATGGGGAACCATTAACATAGTACCAGGATGGTTGAGAGAAGTGCTGATGGTGAGAAAGGGAGAGGACAACAAGGTTGCAGGTTTCTGAGAAAAAATGGAGGGGTTTCTGGGCAGTGACACAAGTGGGCTGGATTACCTTGCTTTGGTCTGAAGCATATCTTCCTCTGATATCATAGGGAAAGATGCAAGGAATTGTGAACCTATAAGTATGTTTGAGAATGTCTCAAGAATACATCTTTTCAATGGGATGTTTTATGTTGTTTGTTTTGATTTGGTTCAGCTAAGTGAAAAAAAATGGCTAAGACTAACTATATAAAAATATAAAACTTAAATAGCAAAGTGCAAAGACAGTGAAGTAACAGCTGAGGGTCTATTTGAGTTTGGAAACTATTAGTTTTTCCAAATTACGTAATTTTTACCAATAACACAAATAGACTATTGGTTTGACAGACAGTGAAGTAACAGCTGAGGGTCTATTTGAGTTTGGAAACTATTAGTTTTTCCAAATTATGTAATTTTTACCAATAACACAAATAGACTATTGGTTTGACTCCCAGCTGGGAATTGGCTATACCAAGTGTAGTGAAAGGTTGTAGGAATATGAGGTTCTGATGAAATTAAAGGTGAAAAGAAAAAAGAAATTAAAAGTACAAAGGAACTGGAAGGCCACAAGACTTAAAAAGAACCAATGAATGAATAGATTTCCTGGATTTATACCTTGAATTCAATGGGATGATTAAAATAGGAGTGAAAGAAGGATGTCATGAACAGAGAAATTTCAAATTTTAATCTGTGGGAGATTGTGTAGGGGAAAATTCATCCAGTTTATGGGCATATGAAAATTCTACCAAAAATAAAAAGGTGATTAAAAAACATCACATTACAGGATCTTTAGTGTGAGTCCATCTATAATGGTGATAGCCATGCTGACTATTGGATGAAATGGCAGATTTAATGTAAATATTGACCTGTGTAAAATAAGTTTTACAGAAGACAGAAAACTTTGGAGACAAAGAAAATAATAGAGGGGATAATAGTGGTTAGCTTTTAGAAGACAGAAAGCAGATCAATGAAGTATAAATAGCTCAATCTATTTTAAAAAGTTATATACCAAAAAACAGTGTAGTAAACCAAGAAGCTAATTGACACCAAAGATCCACCAACTTGGCAGCATTTATAGTCCCAGATCCTCTTATACTATGCTCATATAGAAGGGTGGCTTATTTCTTCCTGGAAATTCTCAGGAGATTATTACAGACAGAATTTATGTATTAAAGGATACCAGGTAAAACTGAGGCTGAATGTGATATGTTTAAAACAGGGAGATTAAGTGATTTTACACACTGAACATTGAATATCTTTATTACTGCATTCGATTCAAAGACTAGTAG
>NW_007730230.1:121924-126485 GCF_000696425.1 Galeopterus variegatus
TGACAAGTCCAAAGGACAGGAACTAAAGACACTGGCAACAACAGTCCCTGAAGAAAATGTGTCAAGTAGGTTATCTTACTCTAAAGGTGATAGTCAGTGAGGCCCCTCACACACATGTAGCTGCTAATAATTACATAGCCCTAGATAAAAATAGAGGGTGACTAGATGTTGGATAGTATCTAGAGGCTAAAGTCTAAAACAAACAAATAAAAACAGCTATATGGAGGAAATAATATGAAAAGATAATTTTAAAAATTAAAGAATATTCTGAGCAGTAAGGCAGGAACTTGCTTTCATAAGACAAGAAAAGGATAGTTTTAAATTGATCAATCAGATAATTCTGAAAACTACCTGTATATGAAAACCATGATATCAAACTCAAAAATATCAATTGAAGTGTTGAAGTTAAAATTGAGAAAACTAAAGAAAAAGGGGAACAAAAAGAAAAAAAANAAAAAAAAGGATATTTCAGAGAAGAAAATATAGCAAAATTACAAGACTAGTCCAGGTGGTTCAATACCAAAATAATAGTAGTTTCAGAACAATCAAATGGAGAAAATAGAGAAAATACACATCAATAAAATAACAATAATATTTCCCATGACAAATGCCCACTGAGTTCTCAGCAAAATAGAAAATGGAAGACCCTCACCAAGATACATTATCCTAATGCTTCACATTTTTAGGAATAAACAGAATACCCAAAAGGCTTGTTTCAGAGAGAAAAGATTCAAAAAACAAAATAGCACCAGGGTTTGTCAACACGTCTGAGAAATAGGTGGCAGCAGAGAAATGCTTTCCAAATCCTGAGGAAAGACATTTTCAACCTAGAATTCCATATTCAGAAAAACTAACATTTAACTGTGAGAAATAACTCAGAATTTGTGGATTTGAAAAGTCTACAACTTTTATATCACATTTTTCTTTTCTTGGGAAGAGAGTGGAGCATGTATTCCATTAAAATGAAGGAGAAGTCTAAAAAAAGATGTAGGATATAAGAAAAAGAGGGATCAAGAAGAGAGCAAGGAAGGTTGGCTCCAAGATTTTGGTGAATGGCAATTAAGGGTGACAAATTCTACATAAAGACTAGCATTTAACAAATAAAGTTCAGAGAAAGTCAGGAGTTTCCACAGAGATTTTTTTCAAGAGGATGAACCTGATAGAATTCCTGCTATGCTTGAACACAACAAGAAGGGTTTTACACAGCTGACAGAAAGTATGCAGCTAAGGTAATAACTAATTTTAGAAAACTAAACAAAAGAAACAACAACAACAACAACAACAACAAAAACAACAAAAGCTAGATAAATTTTTATTCCAGGAAGAAGAAAACCTTCAGCAACCATGTATTTGTTTTGGAAGGGTAGGGGAAGTGGAAAGGGAAAGTTACTGGTAGAAGTATATGTATGTAGGTATATAAAACAGATCTAGGTGTTTCTCCATCATAATGGAAGAATTGACCAATGATTCTCTGAGTTTGTTTCACAGACTCCTGGGGATGTCTGGTACACAATTAGAGGGTCTATGGATTCAAAATTTTTCTTATAATAATATTTAGTGTTATCTGCCTTTTCCACTGTGAGCTGACAGTTGCACAATAATGACAAAATTGTGGGTGAATAAGCACAAATCAAGACAGTGGAACCAAAATGTACTTGTCATTGTATACTTCATGACCAGGAACTAACAAAATTTTTAAAAATATTATTTAAGAATTTTCTAGGGCCGGCCCGGCGCCACTTGGGAGCACGGCGATGCTCCCGCCGAGGGTTCGGATCCCACATACAGACCAGCCGCTCACTGGCTGAGCGAGGTGCGGACGCAGCACCGAGGGTTGCGATCCCGTTGCCGGTCCCGGTCCGGTACAGGCGCGACACTGAAGGTTGCGATCCATTGCCGGTCACGAAAAAAGACAAAAAGGAAAAAAAAAAAAAGAATTTTCTAGTTATTGGTCTGTTCAAGTTTTCTATGTCTTCCTGGTTCAGTTTTGGTAATTTGTTTGTATCCAAAAACTTATCCATTTCCTCCAGGTAAAGCCCACGACCAGATACCTTTACCACAGAATTCTATCAAAAATGTAAAGAGGAAATAATACCAATTCTCCTCAAACTATTCCAAAAAATTGAAGCAGAGGCCATTCAAACTAATTCTGAGGCCAGCATCACCCTGATACTAAAACCAGACAAAGGTACAACAAAAAATGAAAACAACAGACAATCAGAATAAACCAACACATTTAAAAAGAAATTGTACATCATGATCAAGTGGGATTTACTCCAGAAATTCAAGGATGGTTCAACATAAACAAATCAATAAATGGGATATGCCGCATCAACAAAATCAAGGAGAAAAACCGTATGATTATTTCAATAGATGCAGAAAAAGCATTTAACAAAATTCAACATCCCTTTGTGGTAATGACTCTCAGCAAATTATGTACGGAAGGAAAGTATCTCAACAGGATGAAAGTCGTACATGAAAAATGTGCTGCCAATATCATCCTAAATGAGGAAAAACCAAAAGCTTTTCCCTTAAGAACAGGAACATGAAAAGGATGCTCACTTGCATCATTCCTATTTAACATAGTATTCCATGTACTAGCCAGAGCAATCAGGTAAGAGAAAGAAATAAAATGCACTCAGATTGGAAAAGGTGAAGTCAAATTGTTCCTGTTTGCAGAAGACATGATCCTATATACAGAAAAATCTCAAGACTCTAAAAAAAAAAAAAAAAAAAAAAAAACCTCTTAGAGCTGATAAATAATTTCAGTAAAGTTGCAGGATAAAAAGTCAACATGTAAAAATCAATAGCTTTTTAATACTCCAATAAGAAACTAGCAGAAAAAGAAATTAAGAAAGCAAGCCCATTCAAAATAGTCACCAAAAAAACGAAATACCTAGGAATCAATTTAACCAAGGAGATGAAAGATCTCTACAACAAGAACTACAAATCACTGACGAAATAAATTAAAGAGGACACAAAAAGATGGAAAGACGTTCCATGTTCATGGTGGGAAGAATTAATATTGTGAAAATGTCCATACTACCCAAAGTGACCTACAGGTTCATGCAATTCCCATCAAAATAATAATGATATTATTCACAGAAATAGAAAAAAGCAATCTTGCCATTCATATGGAACAACAAAAGACCCCAAATAGCCAGAACAATCCTGAGCAAAATAGACTGCCTCTTCAATAAACGGTGCTGGGAAAGCTGGACATCTATGTGTAGAAGAATGAAACTAGACCTGTACCTCTCACCACATAACAAAATCAACACAAAAGGGATTAAAGACTTAAATAGAAGATATAAACTATAAAACTCCTGAATGAAACACAGGGGAAACACTTCAGGATGTAGGACTGGGCAAAGATTTTATAAGACTCCAAAAGCATGGGCAAAAAAAGGAAAAATAAGCAAATGGGATTATATCAAACTAAAAAGCTTCAGCACAGCAACAAAACAAAACAAAACAAAAAAAGCCAGAGTGAAATAACTTACAGAATGGAAGAAAATATATGCAAACTATGCATCTGATAAAGGATTAATATCCAGAATATACAAAGAATTCAAACAACTTAACAGTAAGAAAACAATTAACACAATTTAAAAAAAATGGCTAAGGAGCTGAATAGGCATTTCTCACAGGAAGATATACAAATTGCCAACATACACATTAAAAAAATGCTCAACATCACTAAGCATTAGGGAAATGCAAATCAAAACTACATTGAGATATCATCTTATACCAGTTAGACTGGCTACTATCAAAAAAGAGAGAATAACAAATATTGGCAAGGTTGTGTTGAAAGCGGAATCCTCTTAACACTGTTAGTGGGATTGTAAATTAGTGCAGCCATTATAGAAAATAGTATGGAGGTCCCTTAAACAACTTCAGATAGAAATACCATATGATCCAGCAAACCCACTGCTGTGTATATACCTAAAAGAATGGAAATCATCATGCTGAAGGGACACTTGCACTCTCATATTTATCACAACTCCATTTACAGTAGTCAGGAGTTGAAATCAATCTAAATGTCCATCAACAGATGACTGAATAAGGAAAATGTATATATACGCAGTGGAATACTACTCTGCCATAAAAAAGAATGAAATTATGCCATTCACAGCAATGTGGATGAACTTACAGAAAATTAGTGAAATAAGCCATGCACAGAACCACATGTCCTCAATCATAAGTGGGAGCTAAAAACATAAATAAAATAAACAAAAGGAAATAAAAGGAAGGAAGGAAGAGAAAACAACAATCACAATAATACATTGAACTTTCAGAAAAAAAAGGGATCTGTGGTTATCAGAGGTGGGAAATATGGAGGGGAAGATAATGAGATTGGTTAAGGATTACAAAGGTTGATCACATTTTGTAAAAATGAGTATACTAATTAACCTGATTTGATCACCACATAATGTACACAGGTATTGATATTCAAATATGTACCCCACAAATATGTATAATCAATTAAGTGTCAATAAGAAAGCTGTTAAAAAAGAGTTTTCTTGGTGAGTTAAAAAATACTTTTATTACATTGTGAATA
>NW_007730230.1:127503-132507 GCF_000696425.1 Galeopterus variegatus
AGAAGCATAACTCTCTTTAAGCATTCACAGGTAAAGACAGTTAAAAAAATTGTCTAGCAAATAGAAAACCAACTAAAGGTGTAAGCCCTTACACCGCACTGAACGAACTCTCAGTAATCTCTTCTGCTAATACCCAAGTTTATTGTATTTTTCCTGATACTTTCAATCTTTAAAAAGAAAATGAAGGGCCGGCCCGGTGGCGCACTGGATGGTGCGCCACTTGGGAAGCGCGGTGGCGCTCCCGTCCGAGGGTTCGGATCCCATATACAGACCGGTTCCCACTCGCTGGCTGAGCGAGGCGCGGGAGCAACACCGAGGCTTGCGATCCCGTTGCCGGTCCCCGGTCCGGTACGGGGGCGACACTGAGGGTTGCAATCCGTTGCTGGACACGGAAAAAAGACAAAAGACAAAAAAAAAAAAAAAATTTCTAAGTTGTAATGTATAACATGATATAGTAAACTTTAACAGATATAACTCATATAACGAAGAGTTTTTGGGGTCTTCCATCACTTTTAAGTCTGTTAAAGGAGGTAGCTGTGACATTATCAGGATGGCATTAATAGATGATTCCTAGTGTTACAGTCTCCCTCAAATAAACAATTTACACCTTTTTTTCTTTTTCTTTTCTTTTTTTATTTTATTGCTTATGTATATTCATGGGGCACAAAGCTGACTGTTGCCACTTGTGTCCAAGATATGACGGCCAAATTTATGCTATCAGCATGCCTATTACCACAAATTGCCATTATTCTCTGTGTTCTCCACTCAGTTAATCCCTGACCTCCCTCCAACTCTCCCCATCTACCATCCCTCTCCACAACCCTTGGTATGCTTTCTTCCTCTCCAAATCCAACACACCACTGTCATCTTTCTTTTTTCCTTCTTTTTCTCTTAGCTCCCACTTGTGAGGGCATGTGATAATTTTCCCCATGTGTCTGGCTTACTTTACTCAACATAATTTCTCTAAGCTCATCTAAGCTACTGAAAATTGCAGAATTTCATTCTTTTTTATGGCAGAGTAGTGTTCCATGGCATGTATATACCACATTTTCCATAACCAGTCATTCATTGATGGACATTTAGGTTGGTTCCATATCTTGGCTATTGTAAACAGAGCTGCAATGAACATGGGAGTGCAAGAATCCCTTTAACTGGATTTCCATTCCTTTGTGTATATACCTAGAAGTGAGATTTCTGGATTGTGTGGTAGATCTATCTGTAGATTTTTGAGAAACATCCATACTGTTTTCCATAGTGGTTGTATTAACTTGTAGTCTGACCAACAGGGTAAGAGCATTCCCTTCTCTCTACATCCTCACCAGCATTTGTTATGCTCCATCCTTTTGCTTATAGCCAGTCTAGTTACGGTGAGATGATATCTCAATGTGGATTTAATTTGAATTTCCCCGATGATTAGTGATGTTGAGAATTTTTTTTAAGTGCCTGTTGGCCATTTGTACATCTTCCTTAGAAAAATGTCTGTTTAGCTGATTTGACCATTTTTTAATCAGGCTATTTGGTTTTTTTACTGTGTAATTGCTTAGTTCCATGCATATTCTGGATATTAAGTCCTTGTACAATGTATAGTTTGCAAATATTTTCTCTCACTGTAAGTTGTTGTTTCACTCTTGATTGTTTCCTTTGCTGTGCAGAAGCTTTTTAGTTTGAATCCCGTTTGTTTATATATTTTTTCTGTTGCTTGTGCTTTTGGGCTCTTGATCATACAGTCTGTGCCCAGTCCTTGTTCCTGAATTGTTGCCCCTTTATTTTTCCTTAGTAGTTTTACAATTTTAGGTATTATACTGAAGTCAGTAAGTCATTTTGAGTTGATTTTGGTATATGGTGAGGGGTGCAGGTCTAGCTTCATTTTTCTACGTATGGATACCCAACTTTCCCAGCATCACTTATTGAAAAGATCGTCTTTTTCCCAACATATGTTTTTGTTGCCTTTGTCAAATATCAGTTGGCTGTAAGTCTGTGGGTTGATTTCTGGGTTCTCTCTTCTATTCCACTGGTCCAAGTGTCTGTTTTTATTCCAGTACCACTCTCTTTTGGTTTCTATAGCTTTGTAGTATAATTTGAAGTGTTATGCCTTGGATTTGTTATGTTTTATTATATTTATTTTTTTGCTCAGGATTGCTTCGGCTATTCAGGGTCTATTGTTGTTCCATATGAATGTTTTTTTTTTTCTATTTCTGTGAAGAATGTCATTGGTATTTTGATGAGAATTGCATTGAATCTGTAGATCACTTTGAGTAGTATGGACATTTTCCCAATGTTAGTCCTTCCAATCCAAGAGCAAGGAATGTTTTTCCATATTTCTGTGTCATCTTTAATTTCTTTCAGTAGTGATTTTTAGATCTCAGTATAGAGATCTTTCACCTCCTTGGTTAAATTGGTACCTGCCTGTGTGTGTGTGTGTGTGTGTTTGTGTGTGTTTTGGTGACTATTGTAAATGGGCTTACTTTCTTGATTTCTTTTTCTGCTAACTAATTATTGGAGAATATAAACACAGCTGCTTTGAGGGCATTGATTTTGTATCATGCAATATTGCTGAAATTATTAATCAGCTCTAAGAGTTTTTTGATAGAGTCTTTAGGATCGTGTGTATATAGGATCTTGTCATCTGCAAACAGGAACAGCTTGACTTCATGTTTTCCATCTGGATGCCCTTTATTTCTTTGTCTTGTCTAATTACTCTGGCTAGTACCTCTAGTACTATGTTAAATAGGAGTGGTGAGAATGGGCATCCTTTCTAAAGAGGAAAGACTTCAGGTTTTCCCCATTGAGAATAATATTGGAAACAGGTTAGTCATAGATGGCTGTCATTATGTTAAGATACTTTCTTCTATACTGAATTTATTGGGAATCTTCATCATGAAGGAATGTTGAATTTTGTAAACAAAATTAGATGCTTTTTCTCCATCTATTGACATAATTTAACGGTTTTTGTCTCTGAATTTGTTGATGTGATATGTCACATATATTGACTTATGTATGTTGAACCATCCTTGCATTTATGGGAGGAATCCAACTTGATCATAGTGCATAACTTTTTCAATGCATTACTGTATTCTGATTGCTGTATTTTATTGAAGATTTTTGCATCTATATTCATCAGAGATATTGGTCTGTAATTTTCTTTTTGTTCTTGCATCTTTGTCTGGTTTTGGTATCAAGATGATGCTGGCCTCATATAATGAGTTTGGGAGAGTGGGCTCTGTTTCAGTTTTTCAGAATAATTTGAGAGAATTGGTATTAATTCCTCTTTGAATGTTTGGTAAAATTCAGCAGTAAATTCATCCAGTCCTGGTCTTTTTTTTTTTTTTTTTTTTTTTGCTAGGAGATTGCTGCTTGCTGCTTCAATCTTGTTGCTTTTTAATTATCTGTTCAGGTTTTCTGTCTTCTTGGTTCAGTCTTGGTAGTTTGTATGTGTCCAGAAATTTATCTATTTCCTCCATTTTCAAATCTATTGATGTATAGTTGTTTATAGTAGTTTCTAGTGACTATGTGTATTTCTTTGGACTCAGTTGTAATGTCTCTTTTTTCATTTCTGATTTTTTTATTTGGGTCTTCTCATTTTATTTTTTTGTTTTCCTAGCTAATGTTTTGTCTATTTTGTTTATCTTCTCAAATAAACAAATTTTTTTGTTTGTTTCATTGATCTCATGTATTGCATTTTGGGTCTTTATATTATTTAGTTCTGCTCTAATCTTAATTATTTCTTTCTGTCTACTAACTTCGGAATTGCACTGTATTTTTTCCTAGTTCCGTCGTAGTTATAGAGATAGGTTGTTTACTTGAAATCTTTCTTTTTTTTAATGTGAGCTTTTATTGCTATAAACTTCACTCTTAGTACTGCTTTTGAAGTATCCCATAGGTTTTGATATAATGTGTCTTTATTTTTGCTGTTTAATAGAAATTTTTTAGTTTCCTGTTTAATTGCACTCTTTGGTTATTCAGTAGCCTATTGTTTAATTTCCATGTATTTGTATAGAGTTCTGAGTTTTGCTTGTTATTAATTTCTAGTTTTAATCCATTGTTGTGTGAAAAGATAATTAAGGTGATGTGTCATTATTATCATTCATTTCAAGTAATGTTTTGATTTCCTGTTTAATTTCTTCTATGATATGTAGGCCATTAACCATCATATTGTTTAATTTCCATGTATCTGTACAGTTTCCAAAGTTTCACTTGTTATTGATTTTGAATTTTAATCCATTTTGGTGTGAAAAAATACTTGAAATGAATTTACTTTTTGAAAATTTGTTGAGACTTGACATGTGACCTAACATGTGGTCTATTTTGGAGAAAGTTCAATGTGTTGATACGAAATATATTCTGTTGTTGATGAGAGGGGTATGTTCAGGTCCCCCGCATTTATTGTATTGGGGTCTATTCTTTATTTAGGTTTGATAGTGTTCACTTTATATATCTAGGTGCACCACTACTGGGTGCTTATATATTAATAATTGTATGTCTTCTTGCTGGATAGATCCCTTTATCATTATATAGTGGTCTTCTTTGTCTCTTTTTATGGTTTTTGGTTTAAAGTCTATTTTGTCTGATATAAGAATAGCTCCTCCTGCTCATTTTTGGTTTCCATTTGTGTAGTATATCTTTTTCCATCACTTCACTATTAGTCTGTGTGCATATTTACTTGTAAGTTGAGTCTCTCGAAGACAGCTTATAGTTGCATCTTGCTTTTGATTCAATCCATCATTCTGTGTCTTTTGAGTGAGATGTTTACTGTATTTACATTTAGGATTGCTATTGAGAGGTATTGTCTTATTTCTGGCATTTTGTGGCTATTTGTTTACATGTTTTGAGTATCATTTTTTCCTTTCTACTCCCTTGACTATTGGTCTTCAATGTTTGTAGGGTTTTTTGAGGTGGTAATATTTAGTTTCTTTTGTCTTTCTCATTTGCATTTGTGTTATACTGGTGGGTTTTATTCTTATGTGTGTATTTGGGATAGTGATTATTGTTTTTCAGATTTAGACA
>NW_007730230.1:133553-138058 GCF_000696425.1 Galeopterus variegatus
TATGTTTTTGTTGCCTTTGTCAAATATCAGTTGGCTGTAAGTCTGTGGGTTGATTTCTGGGTTCTCTCTTCTATTCCACTGGTCCAAGTGTCTGTTTTTATTCCAGTACCACTCTCTTTTGGTTTCTATAGCTTTGTAGTATAATTTGAAGTGTTATGCCTTGGATTTGTTATGTTTTATTATATTTATTTTTTTGCTCAGGATTGCTTCGGCTATTCAGGGTCTATTGTTGTTCCATATGAATGTTTTTTTTTTTCTATTTCTGTGAAGAATGTCATTGGTATTTTGATGAGAATTGCATTGAATCTGTAGATCACTTTGAGTAGTATGGACATTTTCCCAATGTTAGTCCTTCCAATCCAAGAGCAAGGAATGTTTTTCCATATTTCTGTGTCATCTTTAATTTCTTTCAGTAGTGATTTTTAGATCTCAGTATAGAGATCTTTCACCTCCTTGGTTAAATTGGTACCTGTGACATTATACGAAGTTATACGAGAGTGTGTGTGTGTGTGTGTGTGTGTGTTTGTGTGTGTTTTGGTGACTATTGTAAATGGGCTTACTTTCTTGATTTCTTTTTCTGCTAACTAATTATTGGAGAATATAAACACAGCTGCTTTGAGGGCATTGATTTTGTATCATGCAATATTGCTGAAATTATTAATCAGCTCTAAGAGTTTTTTGATAGAGTCTTTAGGATCGTGTGTATATAGGATCTTGTCATCTGCAAACAGGAACAGCTTGACTTCATGTTTTCCATCTGGATGCCCTTTATTTCTTTGTCTTGTCTAATTACTCTGGCTAGTACCTCTAGTACTATGTTAAATAGGAGTGGTGAGAATGGGCATCCTTTCTAAAGAGGAAAGACTTCAGGTTTTCCCCATTGAGAATAATATTGGAAACAGGTTAGTCATAGATGGCTGTCATTATGTTAAGATACTTTCTTCTATACTGAATTTATTGGGAATCTTCATCATGAAGGAATGTTGAATTTTGTAAACAAAATTAGATGCTTTTTCTCCATCTATTGACATAATTTAACGGTTTTTGTCTCTGAATTTGTTGATGTGATATGTCACATATATTGACTTATGTATGTTGAACCATCCTTGCATTTATGGGAGGAATCCAACTTGATCATAGTGCATAACTTTTTCAATGCATTACTGTATTCTGATTGCTGTATTTTATTGAAGATTTTTGCATCTATATTCATCAGAGATATTGGTCTGTAATTTTCTTTTTGTTCTTGCATCTTTGTCTGGTTTTGGTATCAAGATGATGCTGGCCTCATATAATGAGTTTGGGAGAGTGGGCTCTGTTTCAGTTTTTCAGAATAATTTGAGAGAATTGGTATTAATTCCTCTTTGAATGTTGTACGGTACAGCAGAATCTCTATAGACACTGAAAAAGCATTTGACAATATTCAACATTCATTCATGATAACATTGCCTCATAAAATGAGTCTGAGAGAGTTGCCTCCATTTCAATTTTTTGGAATAGTTTGTAGAGAATTGGCATTACTTGTTCTTTAAAGGTTTGGTAAAATTCTGCAGTGAAGCAATCCAGTCCTGTTTTTTTTTTTTTTTTTTTTTTTGCTAGGAGATTGCTGCTTGCTGCTTCAATCTTGTTGCTTTTTAATTATCTGTTCAGGTTTTCTGTCTTCTTGGTTCAGTCTTGGTAGTTTGTATGTGTCCAGAAATTTATCTATTTCCTCCATTTTCAAATCTATTGATGTATAGTTGTTTATAGTAGTTTCTAGTGACTATGTGTATTTCTTTGGACTCAGTTGTAATGTCTCTTTTTTCATTTCTGATTTTTTTATTTGGGTCTTCTCATTTTATTTTTTTGTTTTCCTAGCTAATGTTTTGTCTATTTTGTTTATCTTCTCAAATAAACAAATTTTTTTGTTTGTTTCATTGATCTCATGTATTGCATTTTGGGTCTTTATATTATTTAGTTCTGCTCTAATCTTAATTATTTCTTTCTGTCTACTAACTTCGGAATTGCACTGTATTTTTTCCTAGTTCCGTCGTAGTTATAGAGATAGGTTGTTTACTTGAAATCTTTCTTTTTTTTAATGTGAGCTTTTATTGCTATAAACTTCACTCTTAGTACTGCTTTTGAAGTATCCCATAGGTTTTGATATAATGTGTCTTTATTTTTGCTGTTTAATAGAAATTTTTTAGTTTCCTGTTTAATTGCACTCTTTGGTTATTCAGTAGCCTATTGTTTAATTTCCATGTATTTGTATAGAGTTCTGAGTTTTGCTTGTTATTAATTTCTAGTTTTAATCCATTGTTGTGTGAAAAGATAATTAAGGTGATGTGTCATTATTATCATTCATTTCAAGTAATGTTTTGATTTCCTGTTTAATTTCTTCTATGATATGTAGGCCATTAACCATCATATTGTTTAATTTCCATGTATCTGTACAGTTTCCAAAGTTTCACTTGTTATTGATTTTGAATTTTAATCCATTTTGGTGTGAAAAAATACTTGAAATGAATTTACTTTTTGAAAATTTGTTGAGACTTGACATGTGACCTAACATGTGGTCTATTTTGGAGAAAGTTCAATGTGTTGATACGAAATATATTCTGTTGTTGATGAGAGGGGTATGTTCAGGTCCCCCGCATTTATTGTATTGGGGTCTATTCTTTATTTAGGTTTGATAGTGTTCACTTTATATATCTAGGTGCACCACTACTGGGTGCTTATATATTAATAATTGTATGTCTTCTTGCTGGATAGATCCCTTTATCATTATATAGTGGTCTTCTTTGTCTCTTTTTATGGTTTTTGGTTTAAAGTCTATTTTGTCTGATATAAGAATAGCTCCTCCTGCTCATTTTTGGTTTCCATTTGTGTAGTATATCTTTTTCCATCACTTCACTATTAGTCTGTGTGCATATTTACTTGTAAGTTGAGTCTCTCGAAGACAGCTTATAGTTGCATCTTGCTTTTGATTCAATCCATCATTCTGTGTCTTTTGAGTGAGATGTTTACTGTATTTACATTTAGGATTGCTATTGAGAGGTATTGTCTTATTTCTGGCATTTTGTGGCTATTTGTTTACATGTTTTGAGTATCATTTTTTCCTTTCTACTCCCTTGACTATTGGTCTTCAATGTTTGTAGGGTTTTTTGAGGTGGTAATATTTAGTTTCTTTTGTCTTTCTCATTTGCATTTGTGTTATACTGGTGGGTTTTATTCTTATGTGTGTATTTGGGATAGTGATTATTGTTTTTCAGATTTAGACACAGGACTCCCCTGAGAATTTCTTGCAGGACTGGTCATGTGATGATGAACTCCCACAGTTTTTGACTGGGTGATACACTATTTCTCCCTCAGTTTTTTGAAGGGTAGCTTTTCTGTATATAGTAGTCTTGGCTGGTAGTTCCTTTTTTTTCTTTTAGTATTTTGAATATGTCATCTCATTATCTTCTTGCCTGTATAATTTCTGTTGAGAAGTCTGTTGTTAGTCTGATAGGAACTCCCTTATAAGTGACTTGACACTACTCTGTTGCTGCTTTTATGAGTTTCTCTTTGTCTTTGAGCTCTGTCTGTTTGACTGTGATCTGTCTTGGAGAGATCTTTTTGGATTGAAACTGTATGGGAATCTTTGAGCTTCCTGGATCTGAAAGTCTGTGTCTCTTTCTATAGTTTTGAAGTTTTCCATTATTATTTCATTCAATAGATTTTCAATGCCTTTAATTTTCTCCTCCCCTTCAGGAATGCCTGTGATTTGGATGTTTGTGGCTTAAAGTTGCCTTCTAGCTCTCTTAGAGATTCGTTATTTTTTTAAATTCTTTTTTCCTTTTTCTTGTCTGCCTGAGATACCTCATAAAGACAATCTTTGAGTTCAGAAATTCTGTTTTCAGCCTGCTCTAATCTGTTGCTTAAGCTCTCAGTTGTGTTTTTTATGTCATTGAATGTGTCCTTCAGTTCCAGGAGTTCTGCTACATTCTTTTTTGAGTATTCACCTCTTTGTAAATTTCATCCTTCACATCCTGGATATTTTTCTCATTTCACTGTGTTTCCTTACAGAGTCCTCTTTTATCTCTTTGATTTTCAGGCACCAATGTAAAGACACAAAGATCATCAAAGAACAGAGAAATATATCACTACCAAAGGAAATAAAGAACAAATAATAGACACAGTGAAAGAGAAAATCTATAAAATGTCTAACAGAGAATTTAGAATAACCTCTTAAGGATGTTCAGGGAGTTACAGGAAAATATAGATAAAAAGTTAAATGATATCTTGAAAACAATACAGGAGCAGAACAAGAAACTTGACAAAGGAATAGAATCAATTAAATAAAACCAAATAGAAGTTCTAGAAATAGAGAATACTTCATCTGAACTGAAAAACTTGATAAAAAGCTCCAACAGTGGACTTAATCAAACAGAAGAATGAATCAGTGAGCTCAAAGAATGAACATATGAATCATCCAGTCAGAGAAGCAAAAAAAAAAAAAAAAAAAAAAAAAAAAAAAAAAAAAA
>NW_007730230.1:138780-142423 GCF_000696425.1 Galeopterus variegatus
CAAAAAAAAAAAAAAAAAAAGAATAAGAAAAAAATTAAACAGAAGTACAGAAAATATGGGACTCCCTCAAGCCAAATAACCTGTTCATAATTGGCATACCCAAAGGAGAAAAAAAAGAAAGAGACCAAGAAGGCATACTCAAGAAAATAATGACTGAAAATTTCCAAAGTATGGAGAAAGGTAAAAGCATTCAGATACAAGAACCTCAGAGGTTGCCAATCAAATTTAATCCAAAGGAACATCATAAATCATTAAAAACAAAAAGAGAATACTGAAAGCAGCAAGAGAAAAGAAACACATAACATTCAACCAAGCCCCGATATGTCTCTCAACATATTTTTTAGTAAAAACCCTATAGGCCCGAAGGCCTGAAGAGGATGAGATGATATATTCAAAGTGCTGAAGGAAAAAGGCTGTCAGCCAAGAATTCTTGTCCAGCAAAACTAATGTTCATATATGAAGGAGAAATAAAGTCATTTCCAGACAAACAGAAACTAAGGGAATTCATCAACCTGAGGCTTCCCTTACAACAAATGCTAAAGAGAGTTGTTCATTCTGAAAGAAGGCAATACTAAAGTGTAGCAAGAAAACATTTGAAGGTATGGAACTCATTAGTAAAGTACACAGACAACCTCAGAATACTCCAATGTTGAAAGGGTGGTTTAATAAACCACTTATATCCTTACTATAAAGAACAAAGGACAAACCTAAGAAGACAATAACATTTGCAACAGCCCTATAAGAGATAGGCAATATTAAAAGATGTAACTTGGAACAACAAAATGTCAAAAAGTAAGGGAGAATGACGCCAAAGCATGGAGTTGGCTTTGCTTTTTCTTTTTTTCTTAGATATCCGAGTTAAATTGTTATTAGTTTAAAATAACTTGTTATAACTATAACATGTTTTTTGTAAGCCTCATGGTAACCACAATGCAAAAATATATGAGGCACACTAAAAATAGTGAGAAATCAAAATATGCTGCTGGAGAAAACTACTCAACCACCAAGGAAGACAGCAGAACAGGAAAAAAGAGAAAAAGGATCAACAAAACAACAAAAAGGAAAAAAAAAGGTGACAATATGGCAGTAACAAGCCCTGATAAACTGATAATAACCCTAAATATAAATGGATTAAATACTCCTAATTAAAAGACACAAAGTGACTAACTGGATTATAAAACGAGAACTAACAACATATTGCCTACAATAAACTCAATTAACCTATAAAGACACACATCATCTGAAAGGGTAGGGATGGAAAAAGATATTTCATGCAAATGTACACCAAAAAAAGAGCAGGAGTAGCTATATTTATATCACATAAAATAGACTTGAAGACAAGGAAAGTAAAAAACGATAAGGAAGGTTATATATGTAATGATAAAGGGATCAATTCAACAAGAGAATACAATGATTTTAAATATATATGCATCCAACTCTGAAGCATCCAGTAATATAAAGCAATTACTATTGGACCTAACAGGAAAGAGAGACTCCAATACAGTAATAGTTGAGGACTTTAATGCACACTTTCAGCAAAGGACATATTACCAGACCGAAAATTAACCAGGAAACATCAGAATTAATTTCTACTGTAGGCTGATATTTATAGAACATTTCAGCCAACAGATGCAGAATACTGACTCTACTCGATGGCACATGGAATATTCTCTAGAATAGGCCATATGTCAGGAATCAAAATAAGACTTAACAACAACAACAAAAAATATCTGAAATCACACCAACTACCTTGTCTGACCACAATAGAAAAAAAAAATGAAATCAATATAATCAAACTGGCAAAAGTCAAAGACAATGAGAGAATCTTAAAAACATCAAGAGAATAGTCACCTATAAGGGAGTCCCCATCAGGCTAACAGCAGATTTCTCAGTAGAAACCCTACAAGCCAGAAGAGAATGGGATGATATATTTAAAATACTAAAAGAAAAAAAACCGCCATCAAAGAGTATTACACCCAGCAATGCCATACTTCAAAAATGAAAGCAAAATAGTGTATTTCCCAGACAAGTGAAAACTATGGTAGTTCACCACACCACAACCAGCTCTACAAGAAACCTTCAAGGGAGTCTTGCATCTGGAATTCAAAGAGCCATAATCACCACCATGAATACACTAGAAAGTTAAATCCCACTGGTAGAACAGATAGGCAAACAATAAAGAAAAAAAAAAACTATATCATACCACTTCAGAAAACCAATTAACACTAAAGACAAACAACAAAAGGGAAAGACAGAGAGAAAAAATATTCAAAACAATCATGCAAAAGCAATTAAATGACAAGAGTTAGACAAAACCTTTCAATAACAACCATAAATGTAAATAGATTGAACTCCCCACTCAAAAGACATAGAGTGGCTGGATGGATAAAAAACTAGACCCAACTATATCCTGCATACAAGAAACCCACTTCACGTGGATATACTCACACAATCTTAAAATTTGTATGGAACAGCAAAAGACCCCATATAGCTAAAGCAATCTTGAATAAAAACAACAAAATTGGAAGCATTGCACTTGCTGACTTCAAAATATACTGTAAAGCTATAGTAAACAAAACAGCATGGAACTGGCATAAAAACAGACAAATGGACAAACAAATGTAACAGAATAGAGAGACCAAGAAATAAATACACCCACATACTTACAGACAACTGATTTTTGAGAAAGGTGCCAACTGAAGTGGATTAAAGACCTAAATTTAAAACCCTGACCTATGGAAGTTCTAGAGAGAATGGTACATGATAGGAATGAGCAAAGCTCTTTTGAGTGAGACTACAAACACACAGCTAACTAAAGCAAAAATACACAAATGGGACTACATCAAACTGAAAAGCTTCCACACAGCAAGGGACATTACCAACAAACTAAAGGGGAAATGATTGCAAACTACACATCAGACCAGGAGCTAATATCCGGAATATATAAGAAACTCGAAAAGCTCAGTAGCAAAAAAACCCCCCAAAACCAACCAAATAACCCAATTAAAAATTTTAAAAATGGGTAAAGGACCTGAACAGAAATTTCTCAAAAGAAGTCCTATAAATGAGGAACAGGCACATGAAAAGTTGCTCAAAATCACTAATCATCAGAGAACTGTGAATTAAAATGACAGTGGGATATCATCTCACCCCAATTAAAATGGTTATTTTCAACAAGACAGAAAATAACAAATGCTTGTGAAGATGCAAAGAAAAAGGAACTCTCCTACTTTGTAGGCAACAACATAAACCTGTATAGTCATTGTGGAAAATAGTATGGAGGTTCCTCAGAGAACTAAAGATAGATCTACCTTGTGACCCAGCTATTCCACTGACAGGTGTATAGCCAAAGGAAATGAATTCAGTATATCAAAAAGACATGTGCACTCCCATGTTCATTGCAAAGCTATTCACAACAGCCAAGAGATGGAATCAACCTAATTGCCTATCAATGAATGAACGGATGAAAATAAAACTGTCGTGTATATATACAATGGAGTGCTATTCAAATGTAAAAAAGAAATGATATTCTATCAATTGCAATAACATGGATGGAACTGGAAAACATCGTGTTGAGAGAAGTAAGTCAGGCACAAAAAGACAAATGCTGCAAGATCTCACTCATATGTTAAATCAAAAAAAA
>NW_007730230.1:142744-145783 GCF_000696425.1 Galeopterus variegatus
CTATTGAAATGACATACTATACCCCACAAATATGTGCAAGTAAAGGCTACAAAAAAAAAAGGGTCTTAAATGTGTCATGAGATGAAAATATTTGAGGGCAACTGGCTATATAATGTTAAGAATAGAAAAGTCAAAATGTAGCAATGTAAGCATCTTTGAAGAGTTATGTTGTCAAAGAAAATGCTAAAGAATTATTTGATCTTAAAAGTATTTAAAATTCTGATAAAATTACTCCACTACAAAAACAACGCATGTCGCAAAATGTATGTTCATACTTATATCTATGATAATAATTCATGAATTGTGGCTTGGATAAAATTTGCAGTGATTTCCACACTGATAATAATGATAAAGTTTATAATATTACTCCGCAGATTTGTGACTATCAGAATTAAAGTATATAAGACCTAGTGCTTGGCACATTGTGGGTCTTGTTATTTTTAATTGTTTAGAATTGTTATGATGATAAAGAGAAAAATGGTGACCTGAGAAAATATGATCCAAAATATGTAGAATGTATAGTTATGTGTAGTTTTTTTCCCACTCTACTACCTATTCCTGTCATTTTTACTATGCTGTATGGAATACTGGAAGTATTTTTTATGGAAAAAGCTCATGGGCCACAAGGTGATCTAATAGTATAACAGCCCATACTACCTAGCCTTATTGAACCATTTTCTCACCTGTATTATATAACAGATTGTCCATGATGTTTCATATTTCTTAAAAAAGTCTCTGCAGTTAAAATATTTCAGAAACTAATCGTGTAGTCTAATCCATCATCTACTCATGAATAACTTGTAATGTGATGTCACTGTTTTATTATAAATATCTAGTTCATTGAGAAAAAATGACATAACTCCTGAACTGATAATTTTTTTCTCCTTTACATCTTTGGACTTGTATCTTCCTTTTTTTAATTGAAATTATTACTCCCAAGAAATTGTCATCTTCCAAATGTAATGATGCCAGTTGTAACTAGTTTGATCAAAATACATTCTCAACATCAAAATATTGGAAAGTGCTCATGTGTCCATGTGCTTGAGAGTTCCAGAAGTCTCCTTCACAATCACCTCACTTTTTGGAATAAGCCAAAAGGATATAGAAAGTGAGAAAAGCACTAAGTTGTGTGGTATTTGGGATTGGATGTGTTATATCTTCTCTATAATTACTGCTTGATGACATACAGCTCTAAAATAATTTCCTATGATTTTAGTATTCATCTCACTTGGATGAAAGAAGTTTATAAAGCAGTACCAATTGGATAAGTCACCCTTAGAAAACACTCTTTCTTTCCTCAAATAAATAATATGTTTTTTTTTTGACAACCATATCCCTTTCCTCCCTATGTGTTCAAAATAAACTCAGAGTATAGATAGCAGTCAGATGGAGATTCACTAGTATAGTTGAAATAGAGTTCTATGACCAAATACTTGTTCCCAAGACTAGCACTGGGATACACCCACGAAGAGAATGGGTTTGCAGGACATATGCACCCCAAGTCACCTTTAAGACAAATGGCTGGCACGTATTTATTAGGCATCAAAAGAGGGAATAAAGATAGATGGCTGTTGGATCTGCTTTATAGAAATCATTCTAAAGAATTGCATTCTTTCAATTCCCCCAAATATACAAGGGATCTTCAGTTTAAGACAAATGGCTGGCACGTATTTATTAGGCATCAAAAGAGGGAATAAAGATAGATGGCGGTTGGATCTGCTTTATAGAAATCATTCTAAAGAATTGCATTCTTTCAATTCCCCCAAATATACAAGGGATCTTCAGAAAGTTCACAGAAAGATTCATATTATCTTTTAATTATATTTTTCCACAAACTTTTTAAAGTATCCTCATATGTCACTTGCTTTCCATAGAAAAGAATGAATGAATTAAAGAGAGAGAAGGATCCACTTTCCAAATATTTCCAAGATAATAAAATTTATATTTTGGTACTGACAGAGTGAAGAAATGCTTTATCCTAAAATAATGGCTTAAGATTCCCAATATTTAAAGTGAGGGCTCTCCTGCACATAAGCAGACTACATAATAACCAGCTTGCTCAAATATTCTCTTATCCATAGTTCTCAGTTCCAAAATTAAAAGTCATTTAAAAATAAACAAACATTTTTGAGTACCTATTAAGTGGCAAGTACTTTCTCCTATGTTGTTTCATCACTTAATTTTCATAACAATAAATATAATTCTTAAATTAAGAAATTAAGAATGGGTACATTTAAGTAATTTGTAAATTTTGTCCAATAAAAAACAAAAGGTGATGTCTTAACCCACATCTGCTTTACTTGCATGCTGCCTTCTGTATGACACATTTAATTCTCACCAAGATCCCTGGAGAGTGGTTGTGGAAATGTGGACAATTATCATTTAAGGGATTCACACTATGCCATTAATTCTGACTTAACTGTTACACTTGTGTCATCTCTCCTGGCAGAAAGAATTGAAGACGTAGACATCTTGAAGGACTAAATCTCTGGAGTATGACTAAAATAAAAGAAAGCCTCAGACAAAGTCAGTAAAGGACTTCAGAGACAAATTTTATCAACTTGACCAACTGTCTTAAGGCTGAGCCTTCTGATGGGCAATCAGTGCACACATTCAAAACCCAAATTGTGAAATACAATTTACCTGCAGAGTCTTAAGGCTGAGTTTCTATATAATGGAGACAACGTGGTTTGTTAACTTACACACGGATGGAAGAAAGAGAGCTCTACTGTGTTTCACATTCACAGTGCTCTTGGTTGGTGCAGGGGTATACCAAAGACTGAACTCCAAGTTTGGCAGACAAATAAAAGGATCTTCAATGTGCTCTCCAATAACAACACAAAAACAATAACAAAAAACCTTGGCTTCTTATTAGTCAAACCATGCTATTATCAATAAATAACATGGGAGTACTTTATTGGTGAAGTGTAGTATAAAAAAATGGAATGTCTAATTCTGCAATTTGTAACAGATTTTTTCTGTTGAAGACAATGATACAAGCTGCTGTTCTATTACTTTCATACTAAACCAACAAAAGCC
>NW_007730230.1:146821-152001 GCF_000696425.1 Galeopterus variegatus
CTGTTGAAGACAATGATACAAGCTGCTGTTCTATTACTTTCATACTAAACCAACAAAAGCCTTTGTCAAAAGAGTCCACACATATGGTATTTATAAGATAAGTTTGGTTTACTTAATATGATTTTATTTTACTCTGGGCTTCCTGCAACTCAGATATTCTTCCTTTTCAATTATTGAAGGTAATTTAATAATGCTGTTTTCCTTAGACAAAGAACTATTCACTGTTTAAAATCAAAGAATGACTTTGAGAAACTTCAAGGATGAGTGAATTCCTGTTTTAGTTTTTAGAAATATGTCTGTCACATTTTATTATACCAGGCCTTAGCTGATAAACAGACTCCCCCCCTTTTTTTAGTTTTAGAGACTATGAAATAACCAACGTCACTTAAAAAATTAAATATTGCATTCTATTAAAAATCACCACTGATAAAATATTGAACTAATTAAAAAACTCTGAGATCCTCCTAAAAATTCAGGGATATGTATGTGGGTAATAAAAGATAGTTTAAACTACTGGATATGAGATAAAGCAGAGGTTTACAAAGAGAGTCCTAGTAGCTGCTACTCTAGGAATTGTGCTATTTAATGCACTATTTCTAGAGAGAGGTTATAACTTATTCCAAATTGCAGAAATTCACTTTTTTAAACTTTGAAGACTAGAAAATGGTGGCAGAAGGAAATGTCTGTCCAGGTCAGGAGAGCTACACTTGCAGATGTACTCTAGAGCAAAACTATGTGCAAGTGTATCTCCTGGTAGCATCCGGTTGGATTGTGATGTGGTTCGAAGGGATAATTCACATCTGTTAGGTGACAAACATTGGACATGTATAGTTTGTCTTTCTTTCAAGGATGAATAAAAAGGGGAAAATCATTTAGGGGGAAATCACAACAAAGAGTAAATTATTGACCTTAAGATATAGAAGAAATCGTAAATATGCAAAGACTTTATATAAAAAACAAAACAATGTTTTGAAAANCTGCTGAAGAAATAAACATGCAGGACAAACTGAATAATATCTAAATCTTTAAAGCAAAACCGTTTACTTCGTTTAATTCAATGGCAATCTAAAAAGTTAAAAATTTTGTTATAAAAATAAAGAAAAATCTTATTCAGGATATAAGCTTGAAAATAAACAATGCTATTGCACGTGGAATGCATTCAATTAAATGTAACAAATTATTTTAAAATGAATGTTACCAATTGGATAATATGCGGTTTACAAGTTGGTTTTTTCCAGGATCCAAGGGTAGTTTAGGAAACCCACTGAAGAAATTTGTGATATCTCCAAGTAAATGGAAACAAATCACATGGCAGGCTCTTCTGATTCCAGGACCGCCCGGAGTTTCTCTTTAGAAAGGCCCAGAGTGTCTTCTGGCATCCTGTTCAAGCTCTCTTTGTGTCATGCTTCCCAGTAGGGCTCTGGTTTCCAGCATTGTGCCTTACAATGGAGAGGTATATGAAGAAAAATGTTGAAGTGTTGTCTGCTCAGAATTATACAAGACAAATCACTTACGTAGTCTGGTGAAAGGGAGTTATCACAGAACAGTTTGCTGACTTAAGGGCAAAGAACAATTTTTAACTGGTTGTTCACTTAATACCTACTTTAGAACCAAATGCTTTCCACCAATCTGAATAGCATTTTGTATTTCTAAATAAGACTGGAGTCAATAGGATTTCAAATTTCCTCGTGTCTCATCATCAGATTTTCGCCAAGCAATCTCATTGCAATTATCATTCAACACACAAAGGCAGTTTAATTATATTTCTCAATATAACTACATTATCATTTCATATAGCTGTCATCTTGATCCTAAAATAACCATAGTTTTTTCCTGTGAATGTTAATACATGATCAACAAAACTCCCATAAAAATGACCTTTTCTTGACACAAAGCTGAAACAATGGTATGTAGTTTCATGCTCAAAAAACACTTTTGAAAATTAGCAAACTGTTTCTATTTACTCATTTTGACATTCTTAGTGCACAAAGAACTTTTAAAAAATTAATTAGAAAAACTTAGAAATTTGGTGAAGGACATGAGCAGACAAGTCACACACTTCAAAGAAACACACACAGCTATTAAATGCATTCTAAGATGTTCTTGCGGGTGCAGACGGTGGCTCACAGTCCCTGTCTCAGGATCCCGGGCATACTCCCTTGCTTGTCTGGATGCAGGCTGGGGCCAGCAAACTGTTTGAAATAAAAACTTCTGTTAGTGGGTGTTGTCACAAATGTCACAGACTATTGTCCAAAAAATTGTCATAAATTTACTGCAACAGACAAGCAAACATATTCACAAGAGATTACAAATATGACTGTGTCCCGTTATTTTTACTTAGTATTCAATCTGTTTAAGAATTTGAATGATTAGATATGATTAGAAAACCAGAGCATTTTTGAACTAGGACTCCAACCCCAGCTATGCTTCCTGCGATGATTATTTCCATGAATATCTGAACAAAATTATACCCACATACTGTTTCATACTGTATTTCCTTAGGTCACCAGCCAAGCTAGTTTGTTTTGCGTAGGTGACTCACTAGGATTTGCTTATTATTTTATTTCTGTTGTAATAAACATATTTAGGAAGGGAAATCTACTACAAATGAACTCTGCCAAAGAAAGCGATTTTTAATACCAGTCTTCTTTCTATAGCAATAAAAAATATATTTTTTTTCTCTGTGGTTGTTTTGTGATTGCACAAGAGAAAAGGAAAATTTCAAGGTACAGAAATATTTCTTCATGGCTTTTAATAACATAGGAGGGTAATTTGATAAAGATATTAAACATAAATTTACAGAGTATAATAAGTGACTTTGTTGTTTTTGTTTTTTTTTTCTTCAGATACTAGAATAAAAATTTCAGTCAAACAAGGTGTTTTTGTTTATTAGGTTTTCTTTTTTCTGGTTTTGTTTTAATGAGCTCTTTTTCATATTATTTCCGTGAGCCTAAAGACCAGAAGTTTTAATGAAGGGCACTGTTGGGAATTTCTTAACTCAGTATTCTTCTCATTGTCCCAATGTTTTGTCCTTTTATTTATTTTCTTCTTTAGCCTCACATGCAACCTGTTGTGTTAATCATACACCCCAGTTCATATTCCATCAGCATAGTCATCAATGTCAAGAATTGCCCTCTGTTTAAACTTTCTTCTTCATTCCCATGCCATCCTTCCATTACTTCCTTCCACATAGGTGCTACTCTACTGGGTTTACTATGTCTTTAAATAATTATGCATCTTGGTGTAAAATATAGTTTTGTAGTCAATTTAAAAATGTTAATAAATGGGCCAGCCCGGTGGCGCACTGCGCTAGTGCACCGCTTGGGAAGCGCGGAGGCGCTCCCGCCGAGGGTTCGGATCCCACATAGAGACCAGTTCCCGCTCGCTGGCTGGGCGGGGCGCGGGGGCGGCACCGAGGGTTGCGATCCCGTTGCCGGTCCCGGTCCGGTGCGGGNCATAAATTTACTGCAACAGACAAGCAAACATATTCACAAGAGATTACAAATATGACTGTGTCCCGTTATTTTTACTTAGTATTCAATCTGTTTAAGAATTTGAATGATTAGATATGATTAGAAAACCAGAGCATTTTTGAACTAGGACTCCAACCCCAGCTGTGCTTCCTGCGATGATTATTTCCATGAATATCTGAACAAAATTATACCCACATACTGTTTCATACTGTATTTCCTTAGGTCACCAGCCAAGCTAGTTTGTTTTGCGTAGGTGACTCACTAGGATTTGCTTATTATTTTATTTCTGTTGTAATAAACATATTTAGGAAGGGAAATCTACTACAAATGAACTCTGCCAAAGAAAGCGATTTTTAATACCAGTCTTCTTTCTATAGCAATAAAAAATATATTTTTTTTCTCTGTGGTTGTTTTGTGATTGCACAAGAGAAAAGGAAAATTTCAAGGTACAGAAATATTTCTTCATGGCTTTTAATAACATAGGAGGGTAATTTGATAAAGATATTAAACATAAATTTACAGAGTATAATAAGTGACTTTGTTGTTTTTGTTTTTTTTTTCTTCAGATACTAGAATAAAAATTTCAGTCAAACAAGGTGTTTTTGTTTATTAGGTTTTCTTTTTTCTGGTTTTGTTTTAATGAGCTCTTTTTCATATTATTTCCATGAGCCTAAAGACCAGAAGTTTTAATGAAGGGCACTGTTGGGAATTTCTTAACTCAGTATTCTCCTCATTGTCCCAATGTTTTGTCCTTTTATTTATTTTCTTCTTTAGCCTCACATGCAACCTGTTGAGTTAATCATACACCCCAGTTCATATTCCATCAGCATAGTTATCAATGTCAAGAATTGCCCTCTGTTTAAACTTTCTTCTTCATTCCCATGCCATCCTTCCATTACTTCCTTCCACATAGGTGTTACTCTACTGGGTTTACTATGTCTTTAAATAATTATGCATCTTGGTGTAAAATATAGTTTTGTAGTCAATTTAAAAATGTTAATAAATGTTATTGATCTATGTATATCTAAATCTCTTTTCTCCTTTTATTGCACAATATTGTTTTTACAGTTCATCTGTGTTGCTAATACATATATCTAGATCTAGGTTTTGCTTCAAACTGTCACATAATATTCTATAATTTAGTCCACTACGTTTTAATTATCTGTTCCACTCAGAATTGATATTTTCTACTACAGAAGAGAAGCAGTTATGGAAATGAGTAAGAATATATGCCCAGGAGTGAAATTTCTGAGTCCAAACTTATACATGTAGTCATTTTTACTGATTTCTGCAAGAGCAGTTTTTACAATGGCTGTAACAATTTATGCTGTCAATAAAAGTGTATTAGACTTTTAGTACTTCCTCATCCTCACCAACACTTGGTATTATCTATTTTTCTATTTTTGGTCATCTTAGATTTTAGATTTGCATTGACATGCTTCCTAGTGAACTACAGCACCAACTGGTTTGTAGTCATTTGGTGATTCTCTGTGTTGAGTTACATATTCCTGTCCTCTGCTCACTGTTTTTATTAATTTTTCTGTATTTTTCTTGTTAACTTGCAGGAGTTCATTTTTTTTACTTATTATTTTTTTTGGTTTTATACATAAGACCATCTTCTAGCCTTTGGTTATGGTGCGCATCCATTGTTGAAGACTATAATAGTCAGGATAGAATAGGCTATGCTGCAGTAACAAATGACCCAAC
>NW_007730230.1:152295-167951 GCF_000696425.1 Galeopterus variegatus
TTGTTGAAGACTATAATAGTCAGGATAGAATAGGCTATGCTGCAGTAACAAATGACCCAACATTACTGCAGTTCTGGCTAGCCTCCAGAGAAAACCCTTCAGAATGGGGACTTAGGGATCTAAAAGGTTTCCATCTGTTGGCTCTACCATCTCAAATATGTTTTTTACTGTTGCAGAGGAAGGGAAAATAGACAGCATAATTTAACCTCATAGCCTTATCTATGTATCTTTAACCAGAAGCAACTCATACCTTTTTTGCTTACAGCCCATTGGCCAAAACAGGTCGTAGTTCCTCAATCTAGCTACAAGAAAGAGTAAGACATTCTTGACGGGCATGTAGGATAGCATTCACTAACTGCCAAAAGAAAAATCCTTAAATTTGATATAATTTAATCCATCAAAGTTTAATCTCATGACTTATGTTTTAGGAATTTTGGTTATAAAGTATGCCTCTACATTAAAGATATTCTCCCATATTTTCTTTCTTGAAAGTACTCTCTCATACTTTCTTCTATTAGCTTTATAGTTTCAGCTTCTGCATTTAGGTCTTAATCTACTGGAAGGCCATGTTTGTTTTGGTGTAATGTAGGAGTATTTTTATTCAGGTTTTCCAACAGTATTGTACTTAACAAGCTCTTTTTTTCTCATTGCTTTGGCTACCCTCTTTATCATGTATCAAGCTATTATCTCAAAAGCCTAATTCTAAGGTCATTTTTCTGTATTTTATTAATTATCTTTTAATTTTATTACTAATCCTAACTCAATATTTCCTCTTTAATTTCCAAACAGCTTCTATTTCTTGATTTCTAAAACTCTCTTAAAACTTGTTAATTTGTTAATAATTTTATTCATTTCATAAATATTATATTTAATGAAAATTTTCATATTTCAAGGACTAGATAGGCATAGGGAGTATGTACTTGAACTATGTATGAATCTTCTTAAGAAATTTGTAGTTCAGTGGAGGGAGAGACATATCAGGAAAATACAAGTTAATGTAAATTCACTAAGAGCACCCATTATGTACAATGATAGCACTGAAGACAGAGTGAGAACTATACAAAGGGATGATCAGGAAAGAGTTACAGAGATAACATATTGCAGTACATTGGGAAGAAAACATAGCTTGAAATATATATACCAGAAAAAGATGACAGGAAGAAAATTAATGAGCTAGAAATCTACATTAAAAATGTTTTAATAAAGTGAATTAAATAAAAAGTTTAAAGATAATAAAATAAGTACAAAAGTTAATGTAGCAGAGAAAAAAAGACACATTAAAAAGAATTAACAAAAGCAAATGTTTATCTTTTGAAGAGAGCTTTAATATAGGCAAATCTTTAGTAATGCTGATCAAGAAAAAAGAAAGAAGGTAAAAATAGCTATTAGAAATAAAAAGCAGGTTATTTTCATGTACAAATGATAATAAAATATAATTACAGAATATTACATGAAAATATTTGGCAATAGAGTTTAAAGATTAGTATGAATGTTAAACTTCTTTTAGAATGTATCTTAACAGTTTAAAGAAACAGAGAAATTGTACCCTGCTATGACCATGAAAAAAATTACGCAGGTAGGCAAAAATCTTCCATCAAAGAAAGTGACAGATCCAGATGGTTTTATAAATTAGTTCTAACAAAGTTTCAAGGAAAAGCTTATTCCAATCTTCTACAAACTTTCTTGCAGAGAATGGAAAAATAGTGAATGCTATTCATCTATGATGGTAGTAGAATTGTACTGAAGCTAATACCAAGGTCAATGTAGGGAAGAAAAAAAAAAAAACGCCAAACTCAACCTATTGAGGTTAAAATAAATAAATAAAAGACATCATGCCCCAAATGGGTACATCTCAGGTTAGTGTAATGCATCACAGAAACACTTTTAAAAGAGAACAACATGCTCTCTTTGTAGATGCAGAATTTCTTGTATAAAATGCATCAACTATTCACAGTACAGTTTCTTAGCAAGCTACAAGAGGAAGAAAATGTCCTTATTTTAATAAAGAGTATCTACTAAAATCCTGTGAAAACATAATTTTTGGTAAATAACTTTACATTCATTCCTTTAATATTAGGAAATAATACAAGGTTCCCACTATCACCATTTTTACTGCACATTAAACAAGTCACCAGGCTACATATGATAATAATAATAAACAAAATTAAAGTTAGATATAAAATAAGAATTTAAATGGAAGAAAAAAGTAATTTAGAGATTATATATAGAAAATTAAAAGAATCTTCAAGCCAATTAATAGTATCAATACAAATATATATAGCACTATAGCTAGATATCAAATTAATGAACAAAAATCAGTCATGCAGCTCTGCATCAGCTACATTTACAAAGCATAACGGGAAATACATGTTTGTATCATTTAACTGTTTGTAAAGTTTAATTTGCTATGAAAATGTACTGAACAAATGTATATAGCTAGAAGAAGGTGAGTTGAGTATGTACTTACGTGCAGGCTCAAAATTCTCATTAGAGTAAAATGTTGAGATCTAACTAATTTATAAAAAGATCTCATAAGCCTTCAAAGTTCTACTTCATATATCACAGTCAAACTAATTTTACTGAAAAAACAATGAATCAACTCATATAGGTCAAAACAGAAATCGACAAAGAATAAAAAAAAAATCAATATCTGTGAATATTGTTTGTATTATTCCTACCAAAGTAGGTATAATCTGTTCTTCAAGTTTGCGGGGTGTCAGGGTAGGTAGGTGGGAGGAGTGGTTCTCCTAAACACCAGAAACAGAGTTTCCAATGACAAGATTTCTTCCTGGATGGATTGTCATCACCTGGCTGTTATGAGGATATTGAGACCTAGTCATGGGCTTCTGACTCGGTCAGAGATATGCTCTGCATCTGCCCTTCATGTGTGACTTGGAGGAACATCATCTCAGTGTGCTCCTCTTTTGAAACCATAGATGGAGAAGAGCTAGCAGAAGATCAGTCGCTCATATGGGCTAAGAGAGATGAGGAATCCACATTAAACTAACCAGTTACTCTGATCCCTTATCATCGATCTATTTTCTTTTTATGTTTATCCACCACATATCTCATCTTTTGCATTTGCTTATAGGGATTTTTGGATGTTCCTGGTTTTGTCTCATACCTTGATTTTTACAAAGGATGTAAATAACTTTATTGTTATTTGTCCAGGACAAGGCCAGACTTTAGATATATATAGCTGTTAAATAATATTCAGTGTCATTATTATGATCTGGTATTTGTTTGATTAAAATTTTCCATTACAAAGGTATTAATCCCATCACTTCGGGTTCCAACCTCATAATATAATTACCTCCCAAAGGCTCCAGCACCTAATACCATCCTATTGGGGGTTAGGATCTTAACGAATGAATTTTGGGGGATACAAACATACAGTCTATTACAGTCTCAAAGATTCCCCAGTTCCTGGTATACCCCCAGGGACTGAATATGATGAATTTCACTCCTGTAATTGATTTATGTTATATGACACAGTTGGCTTAAACGATTATTCTGGGTGGACTTGACCTAATCAGGTACCCACTCAAAAAGGACTGAGCTCTTCCTGAAGTCAGATATATTTGAAGCCTGAGAAGGATTTAATGTGAGGGTGAGTCTCTGTTGTTGACTTTGAAGATGGGCCTCATAGCAAGGACCTGAAATAGCTATTGGGAGCTGAGAGCAACTCTGATCAACATCCAGCAAAGAATCAAGGGCCTCAGTCCTACAACTGCATTGTTGACTTTGAAGATGGGCCTCATAGCAAGGACCTGAAATAGCTATTGCGAGCTGAGAGCAACTCTGATCAACATCCAGCAAAGAATCAAGGGCCTCAGTCCTACAACTGCAAAGACCAGCTAACAACTTGAATGAGCTTAGAAATGGATTTTCCCCTAGAGCTTCCAAAAAGGAATGAAACTTGGTCAATATCCTGATTTCAGTCTGTGAGAACAGGCATGGTACCCAGCTACCTTTTCGTACCACGAGGTAGACAACTTTACATCAGAAGCATTTTATTTACTAATTCTTCCCCTTAAGCACTGCATATTTCCCGTTTAACATACCCTTTTATAAGTCATTTGGGCTTTGCCACACATAGACACAACTCTCATTCCCCCCTCTGCCTCCTCTCTCATCTCTATCTCTATGTGTTTAACTTCAAAAAATTACTATTGTTGAAGATAGATCCTATTTCCATCTATTATCTTACTCCTCCCTTACACCACCACAGTTAGGTGTATCATAACTCTTATTTATCCTTTATTTTTAGATATTCTCTACTTACCCACATTACACAGAGTCCAAATCAAAGTTCCTAAAGTAAAGATCTGGCATTCTCTACAAATGAAAGCTTTCTACTATCTCTCCTTTTAATGTTCATGTCTTAATAAATTATATATGAACTCTTTGATCTATTTCTTTCCCCACAGTCTAGAATCTACCTTTTCATTCCTATCTTTCATTACTCCTCTCCATGTACCAGAAGGAACTTGTGTGCACAATAAATTCTGTGCCTTTTTATTTTTTTTGGGGGGGGGGAGAGGAAACACTCAGATTCTTTAGTACTTACTTTAGCATGAATGCCATTTCTGTCTATTAAGATCTTATGTGGCAAGGCCCCTCTCAAGTGCAACCCCCCCATGTAGCCTTTCTTAATATCTACCACCACCACCAAAAATGTGATTGCTCCTTTTTTCTCTCCCCCATGTAGAAATCAGCTTGCAAGTTTAATGGTACTGAGAATGTTCTCTTCAATTTTTAAAGTAAATATTCCTAATGTTTATATATGATTTCTGCCTCTCCATGTGTACTTGCTGTATCTACCCCTAACTAGCCTCCATTACATTAATTCTCTGTATATGTATTTTCTCAACCAGATTGGAAATTTCATGCAACATAAGAAATTGCTATAAGCTCGTTGTGCCTAAAACAGTACATTATGTGTCATATATATCTGATATTGAGTTGATCTATAAATTTATAAATTCTGCCTTAATATTTTATTAAGTCTAAAGACATTTTTGTTTATAAGAAGTATTTAACAGTGAATGTGGATAAACTATTTAGTCTTTCAGTGCCTCGATTTTCTGAGGGATATTGTCCTCATAATATTTTATTAAGTCTAAAGACATTTTTGTTTATAAGAAGTATTTAACAGTGACTGTGGATAAACTATTTAGTCTTTCAGTGCCTCGATTTTCTGAGGGATATTGTCCTCATAATATCATCAGGAAAATTAAAAAAGAGCACTCATGAACTGCCTACTATGTAATAATTTTAATTAAGTGTTAGCTACTATTATTATATTTATTATTATCATTGCTTCTATTGTTACACTATAAAAAAACTCTACTGGCAGATTTCTTGCATTCTCCTTTTCATGTGCCTAATTAATCATTGGTCCTCTGGCTTTGCTTCAGAGTTAAAATAAAAATAAAACAAATTGACAAAATCTCAAAGAAATGAAAATTGAGTACCAAGAAGTAAGGCAGCGAGGAGTTGTTATGCTTTTTGCCTGAAAAATGAAGCAGCAAAGCAGTAGGAGAAAAAAAACTTAACAAATCACGCACAATGCAGCAAAGTGCACTAACCCTTGATGGCCTTTAAGAAATAGTCACTGTAAATCTCCAAAACCTCTTTCCACTTCCCCAAGGAAAGTTAAAAATTCTTCCTTACCCCATAAAAAAGAGAAGTAACACCAATGCTGCCATGAGAAACACTAGATAAATAAGTGGCCGAAAACTCCAGTAGACAAAAATCCCTTCCACTCTGTTTTATATTTAATACTCATTAGGAGCAGCAGATGTATGACAGATTATATTTTCCCTGCCAGGAGGTTTTACCGGTAATTTTTTCCTGAAGATTATTATTGTGACATTAATGTTAACATAGGTATTTTAAAATATGTGGAGCCCCAAATTTAATGAAATAAATACTAGGTTGTAAAAAGTATGTTCAAAACATTTCCAAACCTATAATAACTGAGCCACCCTTGTTTTAAGCTTGGGTACTTATCACCCTTTTCCTACTGAACTCATTTTATTTTGTTGTTGTTTCCTACTGCTAAGTAATATAAGTTAGAAATATAGAACCATTTTCTTGGATCAAAGATGAAATCACATATAGGCATATCATTTAAGACCTGTTTGCAAATGTTTCTTTTATCTATCAGAATATTATTTTTCTGTTTCTTGTGACCTTTCAATATGCATACAAAGCAATCTTTTAAAAAATAGATATAATGCATTTCAGCTAGAAACATTCCACTGTCATTTGCTCATTGGTGGGAATGTAATACAATATTTAGATTAAATAAGTCTTTCATTTGAGGGAAGCCTAGTATTTTTTGAATTAATAACATGACATTTTACTTTTTCAAGTTATAAACTAATCCTATATGGACTGAAATATATCTGGTCTGGTCAATTTAGAGAAAAGTCAGAGTGAAGCATAACCCATAGCCCCAGGAACCCCACAAAGAAGCATCAAGAACAAAACAAATTATAACAGTTTTAGTTACTCATTGACTGGTGTGTTAAGCCACATTTAAAACAAACAAACAAAAAATGAACCTGATTTTCTTTTCCTTCCTGATGTCATTGATTGTTCTTAACAACACAGTCATTTCTGTGTTACAGTGCTGACCAGTACCTCTTCTACTAATTTTCATAACATAATATGATTACCACAAATTAAAATTAGAGAGAGCATGGTGACCTCGTACATTTTCTCTATCTTGATTCTTGGATTAATCAGGTTTTAGGTCATATGAACATAGTTCAACTGACTTATGGATGGTAACTGTTCAGTTTTTTCCAATGGCTAAATTGGGACTCCCCCTGGGACTTTCATGTTGAAGGAAAAGATATGACTGGAAAGAAAAGAAGTTGATCTTTATTGATGCTTTATTGAGTTCAAACACTATTCCAAGACTTCACTTCTATTATGTCTTTAAAGTCTCACAACTTACCACTAGTTTCAACCAATTTAGGGTTGAAGAAACAGAGTTACAGAAAGATAAAGTAATTTTCCCTGGGTCACTCAACACAAAGTTACACACAGGTGTAATCTTAATCAGGAAATTGAACTTCAGTATCCAGATCAATCATATAAAGTCTTATAAGAGGTTGCAGACTTGTGTGGAGTCAAGACAACTTAGAACCTGAATTCAAGTATTAGTAGTTTGCAGCTCCTATCAGCATGAAGCTTGTTAAATATAATAGTGTTTTTATTAAATGTTTTAAAGTGATATGCGTGTTTTCTTTTTTTAACTAAAGACAATTCTTTGATAAAGTGATAAATGTTTTAACAGTATCCTTAAAATTCTGGAAATCATATAATATTGCTGGGAAAAATTAAAGAAGATTTAAATAGGTATACAGTATTTATTGACTAGATTATTTAATATTATTCAGATTTCAGTTCTTCCCAAATTGATCGATACAGTCACAGTTATTCCAATTAAAATCCCAGAGGCTCTTTGAAAAAAGAAAATGACAAGATAATTTTAATATGCACATGGAAACACCAAAGACCTTGAATAATGAAGCAAACCTTGAAAAATAAGAAAAGAAATGCATACTGTTTAAATTAATGGATACTTTCAATCTAAAATAATCAAAACAGTATGGCATCAGCATAAGTATCAGAAATAGATTATCAGAAACAACAGGTAGTTCAGAAATAGACACACTCTTATAGAGTCATTGGATGACTTTGACAAAAGCATGAGAGCAATACAATTTGCAAAAGAATGATTTTCCACAAATGGTAAGAGAATAATTGAATATCCACATGGGAAAAATAATCGGTACTCATATGTTGCATCATACAAACTAATTAAAGAGGGAGTATATTTCTAAATATAAAAGCTAAAACTAAAAAGCTGTTAGAGAAAAAAAAATTATGAGAATATCTTTGTGACTTGAGAGCAGGAAAAGTTTTCTTAGGTTGCAGAAAGCAATAAACATAAAAGAAAAAGCAATTATTTAGATATTAACAAGATTTTTAAATTTTTGCTCTTTAAGAGACTGTCTTGGTTTGTTCTTCCTGCTATTACAACATACCTTAGGCTGAGTAATTTATAAATAATAGAAATTTATTTTTGCACTGTTCTGGAGGTGCTGGTTGATTCAGTGTCTTGTAAGGGCTCTCTTCCAACATAGTGCCTGCTGTTGTGTTCTCCAGAGGTGATGAACACTATGTCCTCATGTGGCAAAAGAGACCCTAGAACAAAAAAGGGACTCCCTTCAACTTCTTTTATGAAAGCACCAATCCCATTTATGTGGGCAGAGCTCTCATGATTTAAATAACTTCCCTAAGAGTCCCACCTCTTAATACTATCACATTGGGTATTAAGTTTCAACATATGAATTTTAGAGGGATACATATATTCAAACCACAACAGAGACATCTTTAAAAAACACATAGGTAAGAATTAGCCAAAAATAATACATAAAATATATATCTGACAAAGAACTCATATAGAGGATGTATGCATATCTCCTACAACAAATAGAATTTCACTCCCTTCTCCATCCCAAATTAAAATGGAAGCTCCATGAGGTCAAATATTTTTGTGTTTGTTCTTCTGTGACTCCAGTGCTTATGATAGTTTCAATCACTTGGTTGGCACTCAGTGAGAATTGGTTATATAGTGTTATTTGTATAGTTAATTTAAAGGCTACACACACACACACACACACACACACACACACACACACACACACACACACTATAAAAAAGGAAGAGAATATGGTTGTGAGGGAGGATGCAGAATGTTGACATGCCTAACAAAGTATCTGAGCTTTTGGTTAATAGACTAACACATTCCTGCTCATTGCAGGTGAATAAGTGCCCTATTTTTCTGAATTCTTTTGGTGATTCTCTCTATACTGGATTTTTTTTTTTTAAAGCAGGACAGAATTAGTAAGTTTTTTATGTTATTGCCTGTGTTTCAAGTAGATCTTCATCTCCAAGAATGACTTTCTGGCACCTTCACAGGGACTAAAGAATATAAGTTTGAAAGGAAATAGAATGCAATGTTATCTAATTTTACAAAAATACATGAATACATTTTGGGGAGAAATTGCTTAATTTCCATTTCTAAGTATAACTCTAGAATTTAATTTGTGAAAAATATTTTAATAAAAATCATATTATTGGATATTGTTGTATTTCCAAAATACATTGGGGAGAATGTGATACTGTTGTACATTTTTTGGTAAGGTAAATTTATCTTGATATTTTTCTATAATTTTGAAAAAGACCATGAATATTGGCAGTTAATTCATTTACTTTCAGCATTCAGCTGGATGAAATTAGTAACATCTTTCAATGCAGAAATTTCTTTAATTCATTATATGCATGCCAATGTCATCAAGGTATAATTCCTAAGCTGTAAAATTCCAAAAGCTTCTTAAATCATTGAAACGTTGGAAATATTTTTTTGCCAAACAAAAGTTTAGCTAGAGGAAAAATCTACTCGCTTCTACTCTGTACACAGATGTAGAATTTGAGTTGCTCAGTAGCGCATTTGGTAAAGACTTTGATTTTTGCATACCATAGTGATTCATGGACTTTTCTATACACATTTGTGTCAAAGACTTTGCTTATTACTGAAAGACTCATCATGATTGTCAAGGTCTTGAATCACCATTTTTACCCCAGAGGTATGGTTAAACAAAAAAGAAAAGAGAACTTGATAGTTTTCCTTTTTACACAGAAATCCACTGATTTCCCTAAGGATCATTCTTTAGGTACTTGGAACGAACAGTGAAAATCCTCCTACCCTTCCACAACCCCATCCCTATCTTGTTTTCTGTTGTTATTATTAATTAAGAGAAAAAGTAGTGAGAAAATTGTGACTTGTGGATCTTTTTATTGCACCATTTTCAGCTGAAAAAAAATGAGGTATGTCTACATACAAATATCTATATTCCTCATAAGAATAAACCAAATCTGTGATATCTTTTGACCATGCTTCAATCATAAAGAATAAAGATGAGACACAGTAGGACTTTCGGGGCTGAAGGCAATACTTCATAAAGGTGGTGAGAATTATAAAGTCTGGTTAATTTTCCTGCAGAAAGGACAATGATGAACACCTGAGAATTATTTTAAGTGTTATTTGTCAGGAAAATTTTAAATTCATTGGGTTTTTGCTGGCATTACTAATACACAACATGCCAAAGATGACAAATTCTTCTTGATTCAACATAATCTTGAAGTATTCTAATACTCCAAGAAAGAAATAGGCAAAGTAAGCCATGATATCCCCAAGTTTTTTTTTTCATTTATTACCAACAAAATCAGAAGTAAATATTTATTGAAATTTAGAGATGATTCGCTGATTGAGTAATATAAGATCATTCTTCAAGGCCACTTTTTTATTCATGCCAAATAATAAGACTTCTCACTCTAATTCATTTTTAGATATTCCAGTTACTTTTTCCTTTGCTTAGAACTTTGTTCTCTAATTTTTGTATTCAGGCCTTTGCTACCATATCACATCCTCAGAGGAGATACTGCTGAAAACTCAATCCAAAGTAGACTCGTTCATCTCTTGTTATCATCTATTACTTTATTTTGTATTCAAAAAGCATAATTATTATATCACCTAGCTCCTTGTAACCCCAGAGGAAAGAATCTCTTTCCCAACAGGCCCAGAAAAGTGTAGGAATTGTGTCTCTTTAAATAACGTGGATCTTGTTTCTAATTTTTAATCATCCATGTAGCAACAAGGATAGTTAAAACTGACTGGCCAGTCTAGGGTTACTGGTCTAACCCTGGAATGGCCAGGGAATCCCCTAAAGAAAAATCAAGATATCAGAGGATGAAATGGATAGTACACAGGATTATAATAATAGTTATAATCCTCGTCTTTACATTTATGTACACCCACTATCCCCAAAGGTGAAATAAATCCGAAATACTAGATTTTTAAAAAATGACTGAAAAAAAAAATCTCTATGAAAAACGCCTTTGTGAATTTTAAGAGTTTTTGATGCAAAAATATATGCATGATTAAGAAACATAAAAACTTCATATTTATTTTGTATGAAGTCTTTGTAGAATATTTGCAGAAAATAGTACTTAAATGTAGCAATAGTTTGAATACTAGATTTTATTTCAGAAATTCGGGGTCGAGATTTAAAATCTAATAGCCAGAACTTAAGTTTATTCTGAAAAATAATTATAACTTCCTTATTACCTAACAAATTCAGGCTGAAGTGACAGAGTGAAGTGCCATTAAATACAGGACCAGCTGGTGTTTTCACACTCACGTTATTGCTCACATGTCGAAAATATGTCTTAACATTTGTACATATGAGAGCTTTTATTTTGTTTCAGAATTTTGGAGCTAGTAGTGTGACTATCATCTTGACAAAAAGAAAACTTTTATGAAATACATGTCAGCTCTTAGCAACTTAGCAACTCAGTAAGAATGACTGGAAATCTTTACTTACACATTATATTGAAACCCTGTAAGGGATATATACACAATTTGACTAACCTAAGTTATATCGGTTTTATGTTACTCTCAAAGATAACTGCCAGTTAGTTCAAGTTGCTTATTTAAAAGAAATTATCTTATATTTTCTTAATCTACCTCTAAAATAAATCTATTATGTGCTATTGCATCTGTTTGTAACAGATTAAAATTTTAACATGGTTAATGTTAGCGGTGGCAAATACATTCGATATCAGGACATCTTGTTAAAGTCCAAATGCCCTTGCTTCTGAGAATGAATGAAGAAAATGTAATTTTCCTTTCCAAAGTACAGCATCACAAGGTGTAGTGTTGAGAGCAATCAATACCATTTAGCAAAAATCAAGAGCAGGGAAACACAAAGCACCATTCAAGATCAGAGTAGGTAAGGATTTTTGGTGATTCTTACATGATTCTGTATCTAAGTTTAGCAAGCCTTTGATTTTGTGTTTTCTTCCTTAATAACATGTTCTCTGAGAGATACCTAGGTTCTTTCTCCAGTGCAACATAAATTTCAGTTGTATTCAAACAATGTAATCTTTGATATGCTACTTACACCTATTGGATGGGCAAGAAATGTAATTAATTGTTGTTCTACTTTGACGGCCAGCAATATTTTGGTAAGTTATTTAATAGGTTTTTTTGTTTATTTGTTTTGTTTTGTTTTGTTTTAATGCATCTATGTGTGTTGACTGCTGTGCTGGTTATACCCAGAGCAGAAATTTCGTAAACTTCAATACAGACCAGGACATTATCAAACCAGCTTTCACAGTAAGCTAAAGGAGTGCAAATTTCCTTTGTTTGTAATTCAGGCTGCACGCTTTGAAGTGCAAGCCTGCCAAATTACCACAAAACAATCAAGGGAGCGTTCAACAATCATGCTTAAAAATATTTCATGGCACATGAGATACTTTTGACTTTTTTGACTAAATCCTAGTAGAAACATAACTACCTGTAATATGTTTTCTAGTTATATCTTTCGGTTCCCAGATTAGTGTTTTCCAAAGTAAAATTCCATGATACTATTATTCTCTAAGATGCTGTGTCCCACCTGACTGCTCACACCCATGACTGCTCACACCCATGACTGCTCACACCCATCGCAAACAAAAGGTGAGACTGCTCTATGCCAGAAACAGCCATTGAAAAACTTTGAAACATTTCCCAGTTTATAACTATGTGCTCTCATCAATATATAATGAAATTTTAACAACAAACACTGTTATTTTATTGTCAGGGCACCACTGTACAGAAAGGTTGGTGTGAAAATATCCAATATAAAAGCCTGCATTTGCCAGTTTCACTAATATGTTATAAGCTACATGCAAGGCCATCGTTGGTATCATTATTAATAATTGCTTAAAAGGACACAGTTGAAGCTAGTATTAACTCATCATAATTTTATAAATGGCATCACTGCACTGATTTGCATCTTTTGTAAAATAAAATTTCCTGGTACAACAACATTAGCTTAACAGTATTCATTTCAAAATGATTCAAGAACATGTTCAATCATATGTTGAAGCTATTGTTAGCCTCTCTTCACTAGCTCCCTTTAAATTGCCTAAAATTGGAGAAAAAGAAGAAATATATCAAAATATTTACAATTTTTATCTTTGAGATATGTAACAGATTCCTACAACGGATAATACAGACTGCGTTTCTAATTAGAATACAATCAGTAAATCTTATACTCAAAATGTTTTCTTTAATTTTAAATTATTTTAGAAATAGTTTTTAAATCAGTGTTTCTACTGTTTTCAGCTCTTGCTTTTACTGTGTATATGTGTGAACATGCCTGTAGGTGTGTGTGTAGAGGGATAAAGGAAACATTTGAAGAATTTAGAAACAAGAGGTAGAGAACTAAACATAATGTATATCACCCAAAATGCACATTTAGTTTGTTTCAATTTTGTATTATATAATACTGAGAAACATTTGTTGCTTCCTTCCTTTACTCATTCAGTCATCATTTATTCAACAAACGTTGAATGACAACTGTGTGCCTGAGTCTTTCATAAACACTACGGATACAAATATTAATATGATAGTCTATATAATGGGGAAAGCTGGTGTATAAACAAAGGGTTATACTGTAATGTGATAAATCCAATGAAAGAGATATACAGAGCTGCATTTGTACCAACAATATATAAATTTAAACATTGATATGCAGGAAATGTGGAAAAACAATACAAATTATTCCATGGTATTTGAAACATAGAAAAATTAGAAAATTAGAAGTGAAATTTCATTTTTTATCCTCACGGGTGTAATCTCAGAAAATATGCTTTGTAGATATAACTAAAACACAATTTGGCAAATAATTATTTAGTGAAGATGATATATTATTAACTCTCAGGTTCTTATACAACTTCATAAGGCTGTCTAACCTTTTGTCTGTTACTTTGTATTCAGAGAACATACTTTATAATATTAATTTGGTTTTCAATATAGATATTTATCCTGGTAAGTATGGTTTCTGTAAGAAGCTTTATTGTGAGCTTACTAACTAAATCAATACTTCCCAGTCAACTGACCACCATTTTAATTCACAGTTTGTTTTTACTGAGTTTGATTATAGTACAGGATTCCATTGGATATTGTTCAAAAGAGGAGGAATTATCCACTGGTTATCTGGACTAGAGTCAAAGGATTAGTTCTTGCTGGTTTGACACTACTTTTGTCTTTATTACATATATTTTGTAACTCACGACAGTGCCTTGCTCTCTACATAGTAGAAACATAATATTTGATTAATGAATAAGCATTTACAATTAATATATATATAATATATTTTATTTTGATTTCTCATTAACACTATGAAAGATTAAAATATTCATGACTAGTCTTAGAATTGACACTGGGTAGTGATGCAATTTTTGGGTAAGTTTTCTAACACCTAATATATTTTATTTTGATTTCTCATTAACACTATGAAAGATTAAAATATTGATGACTAGTCTTAGAATTGACACTGGGTAGTGATGCAATTTTTGGGTAAGTTTTCTAACACCAAATATTAAATTATTCTACCTTGAAACTTGGAGTTAGGGAACATTGAAGTCTTAAGTATTTCTCAGCATGTGACTGTGGATATGTCATTTTGCTTCTCTCAGAATGAGTTTTTCCAATTTTTAAAATAAAGTTAATATTTGTTTCACTCAATTGTGATGAGATTTCTTAAAAAAATATATATGTGAATACATAGTTTAAATTTCAAAGCACTATAAATGTGTTATAGATAAAAACCATACCATATCATTTTATGGGATGACAGTCCACTAAGAGACACTTTGTAGAAATTGAATCATTATGTAAGTGGTGGGGAGAAAAGGTGAAAGACAAGAGAGAGAAAAAGAAAAGAAGATACCAAAGACAAACTTTGTTTCTCAATTATGCCATGACTACATTTGACAAAATTCACCGTCAATATGAGACTCCTTAAAGCTTTATTCTACCTCTGAGAAATAATATTGCTTACCCTAATACTACTCATAAACAATCAAATGGGTTATTTGATATTTAAACATAAGTTTGAATTAATAGGTGACTGAACCAGTTTTGGAAATATTAAGTTGACTTAGAGTAATGTATTGGATTACTTTAGCTAAGCTCAACCTACGCTTTTTGGCTCTGAGTTCATAATCTAAAAAATACAAAGCATAGGATAAACAAGTCAATGTGAGCAAACAAAAAGAGCACAACTAATAAAATAAAGTTAGTATCTACTCTGTATAAAACTGTCATGTTTATCAGGCTGTTGGTTATTTGCCAAAATCGAAGTATGCTGTTATGAAATGTTCCAATTCTGGGGATATCTATATATTTGCTGAAGGTGAAGTGACATGTATTGCTTCTACTTTGGAAACAACATTTGAAGTTAATTTTTCATTTTCGGGTGTAGATTTTGAAAATGGAATTTGTACTAATCTTATAATTCCCTATAAAACTTCTTACCTGCAAACTATGTGACCATGATGAAAGGAACAGGATTGGTTCACACAGTCCCAGTTGATGGTATGGAAGCTCACAGTGTAGCTTCTCAACATAAACTGTCAATGGATTATTTAGTGGATGAAGATGGAATTTTCACAAATGTTTCAAGTTATGAAATTCAAGTCTGACCTTGAAGAGAATACTGATGTGGTTATAAAGATGTTTT
>NW_007730230.1:168491-184453 GCF_000696425.1 Galeopterus variegatus
CAAGTTATGAAATTCAAGTCTGACCTTGAAGAGAATACTGATGTGGTTATAAAGATGTTTTGGGCCACAAATAATTTTTTTTAAAAGGAATATTGGTACACAGTTATCCTTATGACAGAAAGACTAAGAAACCAATGGTTATTTGTGTCAGAAAGCAGTGGTTTGTAAATATTATAGGTATTAGAATCACAGCCAGAGAATTGTTTAAAAGGTGAAGTTTATTCCTAGATCAACACTGAATGTCAAGATCAAAATCACAAGCAGGCAATTATATTCATGTAAATCAAGGCAAAAATTTAGGATGTTTCAATTCCTTTATTTCATCATAATACAAAAGATAAACTCTTGATCAATAGCCAGACCATTAAGTGTATTGTTAAACTAAAGGAAAAACATGGCAGTGATACCTGATAAGCATTTCCTCCTGAGAAACTTCTTCCAAAAGAATTCTTATCTCAGTTTAGTGGTTCTGAAGTCTTGGAATACATGCCAAGTTGGGATATTTAGACTTCCAGTTTAATAGTGGATTTTCATGGCTTCATGTTCCTCCAGGTAATAACACAAGAACAGATTTGTACTTGGAAGAAAAAGATCAGCTTGGGATTAATTTCAGTCTTCCTTGATTAACAAATATGGTAAAAAATAAAAAATCACATTCTGAGACAGGTTGTTCACGGATTTACCCTTGGAGCAAAGGGAGAATAAATGTTGAAGCCTCTTAAGAATGTTGTTGCCTCTTAAGAATGTTGTTAATCCTGTAGTTCAGAGTAAAGAGCATCACTATGGGGCTTATGTCCTTTGTTTGATGGGTAACTGAGTCCAATGTCTATCTGTACATAATGCTGCCAGAGGTGAGACTGGCAGATTTAACAATACACTGTGCTTTCATTTGGGAAATGTGACTAGTTCTTTTTTTTTTCCTTTTTGTCTTTTTTCGTGACTGGCAACGGGATCGCAACCCTCGGTGTCGCACCCGCACCACGCTCAACCAGTGAGTGGACCAGTCTCTATATGGGATCCGAACCCTCGGCAGGAGCGCCGCCGCATTCCCAAGTGCCGCACTCTACCGAGTGCGCCACCAGGCTGGCCCAAATGTGACTAGTTCTAATCAGAAAAAGAAATCATCCCTGCTAAAGATATGTATGTAACATACCAGTATATACTAGACTTACCTGCAGGATTTTGCAAACAATATTGCTGAGTCATATAAACAATACAATCTTGGAAGAGTTGTTGGCTATGATGAATATTTTATACCACAGAACTCTCTAACTTTTGTTTTAGTATAATCATAGATCGGGTTTATTGTGAAAATGAAAAATTTCAAAGGACACTCTCGACAGACTGCATTAGTTGAAATTTTTGATATAATAGCTGATTCTTTTGCTGACATTCTTCACAGTTGGCTGAGAGGTATTCCAGCATGTATCTTACGTTAAAGAATCCAGGAATTTTTTTCACACTGTATGGAATAGTACTTGTACAAGTTTTATCTGAAGGAAACCTGGATTTGAGAAAGCAGTAGAGCATGTATGTACAATGAAAGATTCATTTCTTAGAAGCATTTCTCACAAAAATACAGCAGCACAGTATGAGGTTATCATCTTGAGAGATCCTAAATTACTTTTGAGAATAGAGGTGCTCCAGATTGAAGAGACCATCAGCACCTCTCAGATGAATAAATTAAAAAATGATTTTTCAGATTGCCAGACAACATTACTCCCTCAGGAAAAATGAGAGACAACTGCAAGTGTAATTGAGCTTATATGGATATTTTAAATCAGTTTAGAAGTTTGTAATATTCTTGAAGAATCTTCAAATAAAGTAATTGTCTTTCTAACTATCAAATAAAAATGCCTTCATTGTTGAAAATATATAGCCAAGTCTTCAAAAACACTCTGTTGCTGTTGTGCAGAAGTTTTGGGTCAGAAGTAGTACTTCACTCTTTTGTTAATAGCTCTCCGAGGAAGAAATCCCCCTGACAGTACTGGCTGGGGGTTTAGATGGATTGGTTATAATATTGGAAAGAAATTCAAGATTTAGGTGCAAAAGTGAATGGAGGAGGATGAAGGAGTTCAGATCATAATTAACAAATAAACTGCATAGCAACAGTAGCACAAAGAACAATAGGGGCAAAATGGAAATATATTGTTAGTTTCTTATGTTACACATGCAGTGGTATAGTATTATTTGAAGGCATACTGTGATCAGTTAAAGATTCATACAGTAAATTTTGGAGCAATCACAAAATTGGTCATATATATGTATATGTACATATATATAATCAATATTAACATATATATAAACGGCTAGTAGAAGAGAAGAAATAAAATCATATTGAAGAATCCAAAATAAAGCAAAGAAAGAGGGAAAAAAGAACAAAGAACAGATGATACAAATGGAAAACAAAATGATGTAAACCCAATCATACTGACAACACTAAATATAAATGGCCTATGTACTGCAATTAAATGGCTGAAATTGTTAGATTGAATAAAACAACACAAATCAACTATAGCCTTTCCACAAGAAACTTGCTTTTATTATAAAAACTCAAATATTAAATGAAAAAGATGAAAAATGTGCTATGCATCATCTAATAAAGTAAGAGCTAAAGTAGCTCTATACACAGTTTGGATTTCAGAACATAAAATATCACCAGTAATAAATAGAGATGATTCATAATAACAAAAGGATCAATTTATATACAAGCTACAGATATTGTGAACTAAATGATTAGAAGAACATAACCTTTTAAAATTTATAAGAGAAAATCTAAAAAAGTGATTAAAAGGGGATTTATAGGTTGAAATACTTAAACTTGAAAAAAAGAAAAAGATTCAAATTAATTATCTACTTCTGCATCTTATCTTTAGAGTCTATGAAAACAGAAGTGCATTAAACCTGAAGTAAATAAAAATAACTAATAAAAGAATAGCCAAAAAAAAGAAAGAAAGAAAAGAAAAGAAAAGGAAAAACATAAAATCCAAGAGGTTCAAAGCTGTTTATTTTTAAAGATCAAAAAAGTCTATAAACTTCTAGCTTGATTGATAAAGATAAAAAAAGTGGCATATAACCAAGACCATAATAAAACAGAAGTATCACTACAAATTCTACAGATATTAAAATAATGAAAAATAAATATTGTTACAAACTTTGTACCAAAAATTTTGATAAGTCAGAGGAAATGGACAAATCCCACTAATGTAACTTAAATTCCTTAATAAAAAAAAAAAAAAAAAAAAAAAACTTGCACAAGAAGAAAAGGACACCTGAATGCGGTATAGCTAAAATCCTTACCAACAAAGAATATTTGAGTCTTATATGGGTATACTGATAAATAATGTTTAAGAAAGAAATTACTCCAATCTTACAGAACATTTTACCCAGAAGCAGTAGAGAAAGAGAAAACACTTCTCAACTTATCTATTGAAATTATAATCAGCCTCATGCTATGATAAAAGTATGAGAAAAAATATTGTAGACAAATATACTTCAGCATTATGGATGCAAAAGGCTTTAACAAGAAAATAAAATTCAGCAATACTATTAAAATTACAGTACATCCTGAACAAGGAAGAGTATAGGGTTTTTTCAACTAAGAAGATTAATCAACATAATTCACAATATCATCAAACTAAAAAGAAAAAGTCAAATGGATATCTAAATAGATGCAGAAAATTTTGACAAAATTCAGCAACCATTGATGTTAAAAATTGTCAGCTAAAAACAAATAAAAGGTAATTTTCTCAATTAGATAAAGGGCATTTACTAACTTTAGCTACTGTTACAGTTAATTATATAGTTCACAATCACCCCTCAGATCAAGAAAAAGGTAAAAGAAAAAAATAAAAGGTACATGCACTGTTCTTGTGTAAAGATAATCTGATCACACAAAGTATTTTCAAAAATTTATAACTAGAAGCAATAAATAAATTAGCAATTTTTTATTCTGTGAACTCAGATTTAGTTTTAATTTTATGTATAATAAACAATTAATTTAGTTTTAATTTTATGTACTAGTAAACAACTAAATTAGTTTTAATTTTATATACTAATGAACAACTAGAAATAGATTTTAAAATACCAGCACAGAGAATATAAAATATAAACTATTTACAGAGAAATTTAGAAAATATTTTCAATACCTATACATTTAAACCATAAAACGTTGATAAAATGCTTTAATGTCTTAGAAAAAATAATCAAATGTACCTTGTTTATGATAACACTGAGGTGAAGAGTTTGGTTTACTGTACTGCCCCCCCCCCCCAAAAGGAATAGAAGCATAGGAAGCTTTCATATATTTTTTTTTTCCTTTTTGTCTTTTTTCATGTCCGGCAATGGATCGCAACCCTCAGTGTCGCGCCCGTACCAGACCGGGACTGGCAACGGGATCGCAACCCTCGGTGTTGCTCCCACACCTCGCTCAGCCAGTGAGCGGGAACCGGTCTGTATGTGGGATCCGAATCCTCGGCGGGAGCGCCACTGCGCTCCCAAGTGGCGCACTGTAGCAGTGCGCCACCGGGCCAGCCCCAAGGAAGCTTTCATATTTTAATCTGTAAACAATGTGCCCAAATTAATCTGTTAACTCACTTCGATATGAAGCAAATCCAGAAAAAACTTTTGCACACATGACAAGCTCATTCTATAATGAATATAAGATAACTTAATGATTATGAAGATACAACATATCAAAGCTTACATGGTGCAGCTAAATCAATGCTGTGAAGGAAATTTAGAGGTTCACATTGTTACATATAAAGAAGATGTATATATAAGAAAAAAACTAATAATAATTGACAGTCCATTACAGAAAAAAATAGGGAAAGAAGAGCACAACAACACAAGAAAAGTAGAAGGACAAATAATTCAGATAAAAGCAAAAAGTAAAATCCAAGCAAATATGTAGGATTTAGGATCGAAAAAGAAAGAACTGTTGTCTTAAACCAGTAAAACTGCTAACTCTCTTTTCTAAAAAACAGAGCAAACTCAAACAAATAATAAATGAAAATAAAAACATTCTATAGGTTCTTTAGACATTAAAAAGATAAACAATAAATCTGAAATGCCTAAATAGACAATATCTTAGATAAATACAATTTTCCAACACTGAAACTTATTAAAGCAACCTAAATTGTCCTATAACTATTAAGGAAATTGAGTGTTTCATTAAATAGCTTTCCACAAAGATAATTCCAGCCCCAGAAAACTGTACTTGCAAGTTTAAGCGTGCATTTAAGAAAGAAAATTAAGCTTACACAAATTTCTCCAAAAAGTAGAAAAAATGAAAGCCCTCACCCTCATACATGCACACACTCAGACACAAACATATATGTGACAAAACTAAAATACAAACATAATGAGTGCAAAATTTATGCATATTGTTACCTAGATAAAGAAAATTAGAATGGCATAAATAGTGAACAGGAGAAAGGCCAAGGTGTTGGAGACATTCTAGTATTTGGGTTAGGTGGTGTGTTCACTGGTGTTTTTCTGCTGTAGTAATTTACATGTGTGATGTGTAAATAGATAAATAAATAAAGCTTTCTCTGTATCAAATATCTCATGTTGAAAGTTTAAAAACAAGGAGAACTAACAATATATTGCTTAGTGATAGAAATATAAATGCAAAACTATTAAGAAAAACAAAAGTGTGATAAATATAAAATCCAAAATGTTGGTTACTTCTAAAGGGGCAGGGAGGGGAGGAGTTAGACCAGGAAAAGGCCAAATGAGAATGTAGAACTAGGGCTGGGTCTGGAGCTCACAGACCCCTCAAGCCCATTGTCATCCAGACTGGTTCACAAACCTTCATATGCAGGTGTATGAGCTAGGTCACAGTAAAACGGTCTTTGGAGCCTTGTTTGAAGAAAGAACAGTCTTTATTCAGCACACACACATCTAAGAGTTAGGAAGACAAAAGAGAAACTCAGAAACTCAACTGCATGCTACCAGCAAAGTAAACATTGGAGCCTTGTTTGAAGAAAGAACAGTCTTTATTCAGCACACACACATCTAAGAGTTAGGAACACAAAAGAGAAACTCAGAAACTCAACTGCATGCTACCAGCAAAGTAAACATGCTCTCTTTTTAGATGCAAGCTCTCTGCCAACCAGCAGTTCAGGGCTTCTGCTCCACACATTGAAGAACACACCGTAGCAACAAACTAAAAAGATACACTGGCACGCATGTGCACTAACTTTACCCACATACAACTTGTTTACAAAGAATGTGCTGCACCACCCCCAACCGGACCTGAGGCAGGGGGGCCTGACTAAACTACTCTATTTTCCTCACAATCCAGCTAAGCAGCCAGGGGCTCCCCCTATTTCTGCCGAAACTGTCTCCCAAGTCAACTAATTCAACCTGGGTAAACAGGACATAGGTGGTAAATTGGGTCACCTGTGGATTGCCCACTTGTTGTCTGCCCAGTCACATAGGCTGCTCGTATTTCACTTTCTGATACATGACAGGGCATGCCTGGAGATGCACAGTCTCCTCCAACTCACCACTGGGTTCATCTCCTCCCTGGTGTGAGAAGCAGGAGTGGCCAGTTGCCACACGTCATTCTCCAGGACACTTAGCCATGCTTCCAACAACTCTGCTTTCTGCCACAAATCTTGATCAGTTTGAAGCATAGTGAGCAGCAGCCAGGCTCCAGTCAGCAGAAAAGTGGCCACTGGGCACCACATGCTCAAGGACAGCCACACTTCCTCCCCCTTCCAAGGGGTTCCCCGCTGTAGTGCCTGGTCTATGCTGCCCTGCAGTACAGTGAACAGCAACTAGATCCCGGCCAACAGGAAAGTGGCCATAGGGCACAGCATATTCAAAAGTAGCCACATTTCTTCCTCTTTTAAGGGCTTTTGACTCGTGTACCTGCTCAGAATCCTGCTGACTATGCAAATTGTAGAGCTAGGGCTGGGTCTGGAGCTCACAGACCTCTTGAGCCCATTCACAAACCCATCACATGCAGGTCTGTGAGCTAGGTAACTGGAAAAAAGGTCCTTGGAGTTTGGGTGAAGAAAGAATAGTCTTTATTCAGCACACACATGTCCAAGAACTAGGCAATCCAAAGAGAAACTCAGAAACTCAACTGCTGCTGGCAAAGTCCAAAGAAAAACTTAGCACTACCAGCAAAGCAAACATGCTCTATTTTTAGATGTGAGTTCTCTGCCAGCCAGCTGCTGCTTCACAAACTGAAGAACACACAAACTAAAAAGATACATTAGCGTACATGTGCACTAACTCCACCCACACACAACCTGTTTACAAAGAATGTGCTATACCACCCCCAACCAGACCTGAAGTAAGAGGGGCCTGACCAAACTATTCTATTTTCCTCATAGGGGACTACAAAAATAATGGTATAAACATCACCACTACACACTTATTAGCATGGCCAAAATCCAGAACACTGGAAACACCAAATGCAACAGGAACTCTAACTCATTGCCTGTGGGAATGCAAAATGGTACAATAACCTTGGAAAACAGTTCAGCAGTTTCTTACAAAAGTAAACATATTCCTACTATGATCCAACAATAGTATTCCTTCGACCCAAAGGAGTTGAAAACTTATCTCTACACAAAAACCTGTACACAGGTGTTTATAACAGCATTTTACCATTGCCAAAACTTGGAAGCAACAAGGTGTCCTTCGGTAGTGAACAGATAAATGGACTGTGGTATATCCAGACAAAGAAATTTTAGTCACTGCTAAAGAGAAGTGAGCTACCAAGTTGTAGTGGAACACAGAGGAAATTAAAGTGGGTATTACTAAGTGAAAGAAATGAGTCTTAAAGGACTACATGCTGTATGATTCCAAATATGTGACATTCTGAAGAAGGAAAAACTATGGAGACAGTAAAAAGGTCAGTGGTTGCCTGGCATTGTGAGGTGGGGAGAGAAAGGGATGAATAGGTGGAGCACAGAGGATTTTTAGGGCACTGAAAATACTCTCTAATACTGGGAGAGGAGGTACTCGGTTCCCCTCTGGCTGGGTCTCAAACCATTCTCCAAAGTCTCAGGCCCCTCCTCTGGGCCCTGAGTTACTGTTGCATGTTGCACCTATTTTCAGCACCAGCAATGGGGAGATTGAGACTATAGAAGGCAAACTCGATCAATGTTAGTGGCCAAGCATGTGCCGACTACGAGTTACATAAGAGTTACATAACCAGGAACCACCCCCTTTGTTAAATATTCATAGACAGCTTGAAAATGTAGGGTAGCCAACTATAAAAGGTAGAAGCCAGCAGAGAAACACAGCCACCGACTCTCGAGTCAGCTGTCACTTTGCCTGTGAAGTGTGTATTCTTTACTCCTTCTGTTAAACTTGCTTTCACTTTCTACTCTTACTTTGCCCTTAAATTATTTCCTGGGGCAGATTCAAGAACCCAGTAGAGGGCAGTGTTCAAAGGTCAGTGACCCCGCCTCCCCAGGCCCTCTCCTCTGATAACAATACTATAATAGTGGATACATGTGATTATAAATTTGTCCAAAGGCATAGAATGTACAACACCGAGACTGAGTCTTTATGTAAACTATGGACTTTGGGTGATAATGATGTGTCAATGTAGGTTCATCAGCTGTAACAAATGTACTACTCTGTTGGGGTATGTTCATAATGGGGAGGCTTCTCACGTGTGGGAGCAGGGGATATATCAAAAATGTCTGTATCTTTCTCTCAATTTTAATGTGAACAAAAAACCATTATAAAAATAAAGTCTTTAGAAAAATAAGATTATTCAGTTTCAAAAATTGGATGGATGGCACTCAGATAATAATTGATGCTCTTTTTTAACAAATTAAACATCGTTCATAAATATTTTATGTCTAACCTAACCTAAAATACAAAAATGTCAGTAGTACTTTCTGCAAGCACTTAGGAAGCTCTTACATTCACCATCTTAGAGCTATGTCACATCACTTTCTGTCAGTCTCACTGAGTATTATATGGCAAAACAAAATCAAAGGCACCACTGTAGTCCTTAAGGTAGTCATTTATCACCTGCAAAACAATGCTTAGCTCAGTGCCAAATCACTCATTTAATGGATAAGAAAACTAGCAGCAACATTTTATTTACATAACTGTTGTTCATGGTCTGAATTTAGATGTTTCTAGACAAGATAGGCAAAGACATATCAGAATGACATGCAATGGGTTTATAATATAAAATCATGTTTTTGTAAGACTGGAAGTCAAAATCCTAATGCAGCCTGTTATACGGAAATCAGATAGGCCTCGCCCCACCCCAATTAAAGATACTGTTTTTCCTACCATAGGACAGTCTTTAACAATGTGCCCTATAGACTTTTATTTCCATTCCTAACGAAATGAGAATTTTTCCATGTTCTCTATCGGATGAGGCACCCTGGTCATTGACTGCTTCAGCAAAACCCACACATATGAAAGAAAACCCTTCTAGCAAAATCTTTAAAAGGCCCAACAAATAGTTAACTTCAAAATTAATTATTTAAAAACTGACTTGATCTTATAAAATTATCTTAGGGTAAATATTGAATCTTTTCACACTATTAGTGGAGTATATGTATATAATTCCACATCATAATTAATAATATTTGAAAAATGTTTTGTATTCCCTAGTTAACCTATTTAATATCTCACTGCTCGTTAGTGGAAAAAGATAACAAGGAACTAGTACTAGGCTTATTTTAGATCAAAAACATTTATTAAGAAATACCAAAAGAGAAAATTTAAAGAACCAAAAATAAGGAGAAATATTTTATTTCAATAAACATTAAAGGAAGATAAATTGAAATAATATCGTGACATTTTTCTTATAATATAAGAAAAATATAAAATGATATGTCTGTGATTTGGATCATTGAAACTGGTGTTCTGTGCATTGCTTATGGCTATAAAAGCTGGTGCCATCATTTATGGGAAAAAGTTTAGTACTCAAAATATTTATAAAAACTTATTCTATCATAAGAAATCAATCAAAAATGTGAATAAAACATAGTCACTAAGAAGCTTACCATATTGATTTTTATAATATAAGAAACAAAACAGAAATTATCTAAATAACCTGAAAGGGAGATACAATTATACAAAATATGTATATATAGGATATCCAATGCCTGGAATATAATAATAGCACTATGGTAATAAAGAAAAATGTAGAAACATAAATATTTGTTATGATATAAGTAAAAACTTTAAAAATTGCAGAATACAAGATTTATGAAATTTTCATTATAATTAGGTAGAATGAATATTTAAAAACAAGTTGCATAGAAATGAGGAAAAAAATTTTAATAACATTGTATAATTAGTATATATTATTTCTTATTCTTACAACTTTCTTTACTATTACTGCATTACTTTTATACAAATTTCTTTAAAAATTATTGAAAATGAATTATAAGCATTTTTCATATTGGATGAGTTTTAATAAGATGCCCATCCATTGCATCAAATTTAAAAGTAAAGGTGCATCTTTTAGTATTTTTTAAAATTTTCTGTCCCTCAATAAATATTCATATGTGATAACATTTTACCTAAAGTATTGGAAAACATATCTAAATGTGTTTTCTTGATTTAATTGATGGCTAAAATAAAATATTATTGTTAATATCTACATGTGAATATATTCATAAAGTAAACTTGAAAATATAGGTAATAATTTAGTAAGGCCAGAGGAGGACAAAGGAAACTAGAGGAAGTGTGGTGATGCTTCCTGAGAGAGTTGTGTCAAGAAAGTGAACAGGCCTTTGTGTCAGAGGAGCAATTTTACAAGTGCATGTGCTTGCTTCTCAAATGCAGGCTTTGAAATCTATTCATCTTTGTAGGCACAGCTCTTGGCAGAGTAGTTCAAACAAAGAAAGTCAACACTCATAAATACATGTTGAGTACATGCATATACAAATAGTTGAAATCTAAACAAGGATGAAAAGTCTCTGTTTTACAGAATTTTGAATTTAATGGACAGATAAACTGTCAACAAACATTTCTGGTTTATGCCTGTTGTCCCAGTAAGATTATTAAGTGTCTAACCTTTCATTAGGTAATATATTATTCATGAGTTCAAGCCGATTTGGCCACAGGAAGTGAGGCACAAAAGCCTTTTTTGATAAACACTAGTTTGCCAGAAAGTCATCTTACTTCAATGAAAAACTGGAGGATACACTGATTTTATAAAGGAAAGGAGTGACAGATTACACTTGTTACTGGAGGAGAGAGTCTGGGGATGTCAGATAGCCAACTTTAACCTACTGCATCCTCTACCACGTTCTTGACTGTCATGGGAAAGCATTCAAGAGCAGAGTGACAATAGAAAGTGGAAAGCAAGTTTAATATAAAGAATAGAAAAACACAAACTTCACAGGCAAAGTGTTGGCTGACACCAGAGTGTGAGCAGCAGCCTCAAGTTTAATACAAAAGTAAATCATGCACTTTGCAAACAAAGTGCAGGCTGTCTCAAGAGAGTGAGCTGCCAGTATCAGCCTGCTAAGAACAGGTTTAATGTAAAAAGTAAAAGATGCACAGCTCATAGGCAAAGTGTGAGCTGGCTCTGGAGAAAGGCAGCTCCACCTTCTTCCTGGATTCTACTTTTATATTTTGGCTATCCATACATATTCAAGCTATCTAATTAATGTCTAACTAAGGGTGTGGTTTCCAGTTATGTGACAGGTTATGTAACATAGGCTTGCAGATGCTCATTGATGAAATTCCACCAAATAGACTTAAAATATTCTAGGTGCTCTCTAGTACCTCCATTGGAAGGTCACTCATAAGATAAACTCTTTCCTATTGAGCATGCTCAGCCACTGGAATTATGTAAGTCTGTCTCCTGCTATCTCACTCTCTAAGTGCTGGTGCCTAAGATAAGTAAAACAAGCCACAGTAGCTCAGGACTCAGAGGAGGAGCTTGATTCCCAAGGGAGTGTCCTGAAACAGCACCCCAGAGAAACTGTGCAGCTCCGATCTTATATTCATCTTCAAAAAATCAATGTTGTAATCAGCATGGAAGATCTATTGTAGTAAGGAGAAAGTCATTAGGTTGGTTGATTTTTTAAATTATCTTATAAAAAGTTTTACATATGTTAAATACTATTTTTTTACATATAGCAATGTGTTTATGAAGAGTTTTTCTTAGACAAGAAAAACATTGATTCTAATTATTTTTTGTATTTATTTCATCACATAGAATTAACTTTGTAGGAACTCACTGAGGAGAGAACAACATTAAAAAACCTTTCAGAAGAAGAAAGTCATAATTTCACTTCTCTTAGTAAAAGTACATTTTTGAGTGATGATTTTGCTAGTTGAAGAACAGGCAAAAATAGATACTAACCACTGAATAGAAAAGTTCAATTAGTTCAGTTCTAAAAGTTTTTAGATAATTTTAGTCTAGAGCAATAGAATATTTGCAAATATGAGAAGCTACCTGCAAATGGACAGTCTACTCTTTATGACATGAAGTCAGCTTACATTGCATGTATGGCAAGTTTTTTTACTCCATACACATGGTCAGAAAAAAGACATACAAAGAAGAAATGCTAGATAACTATAGGTCAAGTGTTGAATCCTCCAGAACATATGAAATATTGATTATTCATACCATTTATGTAGGTAATATGTATATGTAGCAGTTATATGTACAAGAACACACACCATTTTATATCTCATTTTAAAATATGGCTCAAAAGAAACTATGCACACAGAATTCCAGTTTGAATCACATACAAAGAAAATCTGGAACATATGTTTAGAAACTTTAGGTAATCCACATACTTCCATCAAACTTTTTAAAGTTTGCAGCAATGTAGCCATCTTTGTAATTAGGCTTTGGGAGAAAGCCTTTTTAAAATATATTGTTATAATTTTTTTCTTTTAAAGAAAAGACTGAACAGCAATTTATAAATTCTTCCCCTGCCCTCTAAAGAGTAAACAGTTGTGGCAGCGGCAGCAGACCCAGGGAGTGCCTTCACAAAATGTTCACATTCTCAAGGCTGTCCAGTACAAAATAGAATGAAAAGGGTAATATTGTAATGCTTTCTGTTTTCTCTCAGAATATTTCCAAATGAAACCAAATTCATGTTTAACTCAATGAAGAAAGGAACCTAAGCTACCCTAAAGTAGCATAATGAACATTAGTGTAGAATTTCACTCTGAGGTGTAATTTTAATTTAAGTTTAATGGCTCCACAATGTATTCCTCCATCCCAGCTGTGCATAATGGTATTGGAAAAGAACATGTACTTTGTACCGACTTGAAATTTGGAAATTTCCTAGATTAGGAGGATTATGTGGCTGCCCAATCTGCAGCAAAATCAGTGTTAATTTTAGAGTTTTGGTATTCTTTCTATATAGGGAGATCATAACATGCTGGTATTTATTGTCTCTTTTCCTCTTTTAGTCTCTGAATATGGATAATTTTTCCTCCCAGGACCAGGATTTAAGAGACTACAAAAAAGGGATACAAATGTTTGTTGTCTGTATAATACAAACAGATAAACAATTTAAGCAAACAAAGCAAAACAAAACAAAACCAAAAAACACAAATTATTTCAAGAAGTCTTTCAAAATGGTACTCATTAAAGAAACATCTTTTGAACATAAACTGTGCCCAGCACTATACTAACAATAAAAATCATGTCTAGTCATTGCCCACACAGATTTGTTTATGTGAGTCTTTAGTTGGGTGGTTGGGGAGGTTTATATTTGAAAAGATTTCCCACTTCTTTGATAAAGCTGTTTTTGGATCAAAGACACTGTTCAAATTTCTATTCAATCTCTGCTACTTTTGCTGTAAAGGCAATTTTAATCTAATTGAAGTCAAAAAAAATTGTCACTATACACATAAGTACTTTGCAAACTTTCTAGTTCCTAAGAGGTAATTAAAAAAATGTTAATTTCCTTACCTAATGATTTTTTTCACTGTGGTTATTTAGAAAAAGATAAAGAAAGGCCTTTGAATCTCCAAATGAAATCTAGTTGTCACTCCAGACTTTCTTGTATTCATGAAGAGACTCGTAAGACCTAGCATTATATTCAAATTGGTCATAAAACACATTCAGTTATTACTAAATGTGCATACATCTTCCAAACAATATTTCATATTGAGAGTATATTGCACATTGTGTAAGAGGTTATAGGAACTGTAATTAGGGTATGCATGGTCAAGTAATTTATCCAAATTTTACTTCAATTGTAAATACTCTTGATCAAGTGTGATAGATTGAGTACCAGGTTAGGTGCTTAGGATACAAGCTGTGATGAAGTACAGAACAATGAGATTCAGGCAAAGAGGATTCAAAAGTCTGTAGAAATTATGATTTTGAGGCAGAAAGCTGAGGGGGGAAAGAGCCTCCTGTATCTTTCAGGACTGACCTAATAATTTTGATGGTTAATTTTATGTGTCCACTTGGCTGAATCATGATGCCCAGATATTTGGTCAAGAATTATTCTGGATGAGGGCATTTTTTGGATGAAATTCACATTTGAATAGGTGGACTCTGAGTAAAGCAGATTGCCCTCTATGATGTGAGTGGGCCATATCCAATCAGTTGAAGGCCTTAATAGAACAAGGCCTGACCCTCTTCTTTCTCTTTTTTCTGTTTGGACTTCAGGCTTAAAATGCTTTTTCCTGCGTCTCCAGCCTGCCAGCACACAGTGCAGATTTTAGACTTGCCAGCCTTCATAATCACATGGGCCAATATATACATTGGTGCTTGTTCTCTGGTTCTCTATACACTCCCTATCAGTTCTGTTTCTCTGGAGAATCCTGACTAACACAATACTCAACAAAAATGTTTGCTTCTTTACTTTAAGACTGCATGGAAAGATTTGCCCATCTGAAAACCTTTCATTTGATTAATTTTTATCAGGGTCTTCCCTTTGGTGTTTTTCATATATACTTCCCCACCCCCCACGCCCCTTACACTTGCATCTTGCTCATTTCTGTTCTGCTTACAGAAGTGCCCATTCAAGGTGAGCCACTCTTTCTGAAATGAACAATAGTTGTAGAATTCTTGGACCTGCCTCCACTTGCTCCCAACCTACTACTCTCTATTTGTACCCACTACAGCCTCTCTGCAAGGCTTCTGCTTGTTTTTGCTTGAATTTAAAGTCCTCCCTCATTTTTGAAATTTCAATTTTAAAATGTACACTTTTAAAATTTAATTTTTTATGTATGTATGAAAATTTCATTCTGTTAGAATAGAATAATGTGTGGGTCTATTTTATCGATTGTGCTGGAATTGCTCAGTGGGATTTCTTTTTATTTTGGAAATTTAAGCCCTTTATATGGGGGACATGATCTGGTGTATTTCCATTGGTGATTTCCTTCCCTCCATACTTCCTTAATTTTTCTTTCAGCATCTCCTTTATTTTTCCCTAATGTTCTCTTTTCCTCTGAATTCCTTCATTTTTTTTCTGTTTTGTTCCCATCTGTACTCTTAAAACAAAACGATATTAATTGTTGATGTGGCTATAATACTTAAGAACTTCTTTTCTGTTTGCTAATTAACTTCATACACCCCCTACGAGGTAGAAGTTTTATTATCTTCGTTTTAGAGATGAGGAAAATTGCTCAAGGTACCCATATAGTAAGTTGAAAAGCTATGATTTCAATCCACTCTAGATCTGAAATCTATAGACTTAATTATAAAACAGTATTTCTCAGCTGACTGGTAATGCTTGGTTGCATACTCATAAAGCAGGAGTAACTAAAATTCTGTCTGGAAGCTCTAGGTGTGTAGATGGGACTTGTCAATTTGCACTTCATTGTGGGATCATCTGAGAGGGCCATTTGTTGGAGAACACAAATGCCTATATCTTTAGGTCTTTCCCCTTGGGCTAGAAAACTCCAAGATCCTGCCTCAGCTGCAAGGCTCTATCAGTGCTCTGGAAGGTAAGAAAGCAATGGGAGTTGAGGGGGTGGGTTTAGCATTCATCATTCCTTTGGCAAAACTAAAAGTCCCTAAAATGGAAGGC
>NW_007730230.1:185287-185766 GCF_000696425.1 Galeopterus variegatus
ATGGCGCCTCTTCTCTTTTCAACTTTTTTCATCTCAGCCACTTTTGAAATAGCTGCCAATTCTTTTTTTCTTATAACTTTCTTCTCGTGATTGCTTTGAAACCACACTTTACTTATTTTCTTCTGTTTGTACAAGCTATATGTACTAATCATGTATTTAATTGTCTGTATTTTATGATATATTGACATCTTGAAGCTTTGCTAATCCAGGAAAGAAGGCCCTTACCAGGGTTAGCTAATTCCCAGAGATAGCAAACAACTCCTCTGCAAGAATATCTTTCATAGGCAAACCAACCAGTGCAAAGCATGCTCACGGGGATCTAACACTCCAGATCAATATTCCCCTGCCCTAGTCATCTCAGGGCCAAGTACAAGACAACTAGGGACAACCTCTGTGCCCCAGAACCCACAAAAATTATTCCAACTAGCCAATTTTAAGCCTGTTCACTCTTCCTTGCCCAGTTCTTCCTATGAAAACCA
>NW_007730230.1:186886-191993 GCF_000696425.1 Galeopterus variegatus
ATTCTGAGAAATGTGTCCTTTGTCAAGTCTGTCATTGTCTGAACATCATAGAGTGTACTTACATAAACCAGGATGGTATAGCCTTCTACACACCCAGGCTATGTGGTATAGCCTATGGCTCCTAGACTATAAGCCTGTACAACTGAATACTGTGGCAATTGTAACACGATAAGTATTTGTGTGTCTAAACATAGAAGAGGTAAAAATATGATATAAAAGATAAAAAATGCTGCATCTGTAAAGGCTGCTTACCATGAATGGAGCTTGCAGGACTGGATGTTGCTCTGGGTGAGTCAGTGAGTGAGTGGTGAGTGAATGTGAAGGCCGAGGACATTACTGTTCACTGCCATAGGTTTTGTAAACACTGCACACTTACACTGCACTAAATTTATATGAAAAAATCTTTTTCAATAATAAACTAACTTTAGCTTGTTGTAAGTTTTTAGTATACAAGCATTATTTTTTTAACTTTTTGATGCTTTCGTAATAACCCTTAGCTTAAAACACAAACATATAGAGCTGTACAAAAAAAACATTTTATTTCTTTATATCCTTATTATGTAAGCTTTCTTCTATTTTACAAATTTTTTATTTTTTTGACTTTCTAAACATTTTTGTTAAAAACTAAGACACAAACATACACATTATCCTAGGCCTACACAGGATCAGGATCTTTCTATTTTACAAATTTTTTATTTTTTTTACTTTCTAAACGTTTTTGTTAAAAACTAAGACACAAACATACACATTATCCTAGGCCTACACAGGATCAGGATCATCAATATCACTGTCTTATCAATATCACCTGTACATCTTGTCTCACCAGAAAGTCCCATAGAAAATAACAGGCATGGAGCTGTCATCTCTTATGAAAACAATGCCTTCTTCTGTAATATCTACTGAAGGACCAGCCTGAAGTTCTTCTTGAGGGGGTGTCACTCTTTTTAGAAATATGTCTATGGTGGTTTGCTTGGTTTGTTTCTTTTTTTCATCATAGATTTTCTGGAAAGCAGATAATGCGCCATGAAAATTCCTCTGTTAATCAAAACCTTTTGGTGTTGGGGTCTATGTTTTCAAACATTTTAAGAAGCATGTTAAGTCTGCAAAAGCTTCTGCTAAACCATTCACTGTGAATTTTCCTGGTGGTTTCTTTTCTCCTGCAGTTTCCTTTTCTCTTGCTTCTTCCTCAGCTGTGTGTTTCTGTTCCAGTTCCATAAGCTCCTGGTTAGTCAATTGCTCAGGACCCACCCATTGATGCCCCTCAATGTCTTCCTCATTCACACCCAGGTTAAAGTCATTTGCCATCTCCATCGTCCCTTGTTGATTTTTGCAACCTCTTGACAAATCCTTTGAAGTTATGTACAAACTTCTTGAGTGTCTTCCTCCTGGTGCCATTCATATACTCGTTTGTGACATCACCCCAAGCCCAAGCAAGATTCTTGATGCAGTCATAGCTCTTGTAATTTTTCCAGAATTGCATCAGTGTCTTCTTTGTGTCTTCCACAGTTGCAGCAATAGCCTGAGCAAAGGTCCTCCTCATGTAGTTGCCCTTAAAAGCAGCTGTAACTCCTCTATCCATTGGTTGATTAAAAGAGGTGGTGTTTGGAGGAAGAAACACCACTTTGATATTGGAATGAAAATCATCAATAAAAAGAGAATGTGCAGGAGAATTACCAACAATAAGCAAAATCTTGAAAGGTGTATTATTTTCCAAACAGTACTTCTCCATTTCACTGACATAGCAAATCAGGAGAGTATCTTGGAAGAGGAGCTGAGTCACCCGTGACTTCTTATTGCTCCTGTAGTGCGCTGGCAGTGTGTGCTTATTGATATGTTTGAAGGCCTGGGCACTCTCACTGTGGCAGATCACAAAGGGTTTCATTTGTAGCCTGCAACATTGCCCCTAAGCAAGACTGTTATTCTGTCCTTAAATCTTTGAAACCTGTCATTTACTTGGCCCTCTTATAAATGAAAGCTTCCTTAGGCATCTGTTTTCAAAATAGGGAAGTTTCATTCATATTGAAGGTTTGCTTTGGCAAGGAATTTTCCTCCACAATCAACTTATCTAGTTTCTAAAGATTCTTCAGCAGCCTTCACATCAGCACTTGCAGACTCATCACTCACTTTCACATTATGTCATAAATAATGCTGGCTCAAACTACCCAGAGCTAGCAGTAAATTCAGCATTGTAGTCAGGTTCAGCCTTTTCTTTCAACATCACAAACAAACTTTTTATTTTGCTGTGATCATCAGGGTGCTGAGAGGGATATTCTTCTGTGTCTGATCATCAATCCATTAGAAGGTCCTTGGAAGTTCCTTCATATCTGACATAGGCCCTTCTCGAGTTTTTGTTAGTCTCGTTGCCTCCAGTGAAGCATATCCTTTAACAGTTTTTATCATTTTGTTCTTGTTTTTCAAGATCGAAGTTATGATGAAATGGGACATGTCCCACTGGTGAACAATAACCATCAAAATTTTTCTGCCTTCATGGATCTTAATCACTTAATTTAGTTTCCATGTCAATCACTGAGTGTGACCTTTACTGGCAACATTTGCAGTGGATTTTGTATACATAGGGGCCATGATAAAACAACGTGAGATTAAATCAAGCACATGAGAAAATGATGCAATCAGGAGATGCAGTAAACAAGACATGTATAAGGTGCTGCTGGTATAAAACAACATACTGTTATATAGTAAACTTTTTTTTGTAAAGGAAGGAGTACCCTCAAAGATAAAAATATAGTATAGTAAACACATTAACCTATAACATGGTCTTTTATTATCATTACCAAGTAGTATGTACTGTATATAATTGCATGAGCTATACTTTCATTTGACTGGTGGTGCAGTAGGTTTGTTTACACTAGCATCACCACAAACACGAGCGGTGTGTTGCACTATCATGGTACGATGGTTACGAATAGGAATTTTTCAATTCCATTATAATCTTATGGAATCACCATTGTATATGCTGTCCATTGTTGACCAAAACACTGTTATGTAGTACATAACTGTATTTAATTGACAACTCCATTTAGGTCTAATAGGAATTTGAAACATAACATGGTAGAAATAGGATTCTTGATTTCCCCCCAACTGTATTTTTCTTCCAGAGTTTCCTTAATAAATTTTATCCTTATGCACTCAGTTTATCAAACCAAAATTTGCCTTATTTCTCAAAATTTTTCTTTCCTTACCTCTCAATTTTCCCCATTTTTACTGCCACAGTCTAATCATGCTAATTTAACATCCTGTCGCATCTAGACTGCTGCAGCAGCAGTCAGAGTGATCTTATGATTTAGATCATAGCACTTCCCTGCTCTTACCTGTACTTCATACATTGAAGACAATTAGGAAAATCCAAATTGCGCTCCAATGCCTTCTGGACTTTCCACTACTAGCCTTGCCTACCACCCTTTGTCTCTAATAAAAATACCCTGAATTCTAGCCACACAGTTCTTGCTACTCCATGCCCATGCCAAGCCCACTAGCTACTTCACCAAGGCCTTTGTACTGGGTGATTTTTCTGCCGGTGACTATTCCCTACAAAACTTTTCTTTCTGGTCATGTAGATCTTAACCTATTATATACAGCCTTCAAAAGTGTCTCCTGTGGCCGCTTTGTTTCATTTTCTTTACATCACTTATTATTTTTGGAAATTATTTTACTTATTTACTTAACTAATGTTATAAGATAAATTAACCTGTGAACTTGAACCTTATTTTAATTTTTATATCTCCAGCATATAGAACAGTGATTGGCACATAATAGGCCTGTAATAAATTTATAAAGATTGAATAAATAAACTACAAATAGAAGTATCTAGTTTCAAATGCACCTAGATTTCAATAAATTTAAACCTTGAATTTTGTATGCATTTTGGTTTGGTATGAAGTATTCACTGAAACTGAAGGATCATTTTAATGCCTGTGGCTGGTATAAAAATTCAAGTAAACTGGTACTTTCTGACATTTGAAAATTCTTTTTCAATTTCCTCAAATTAATTCAGTCCTAAAACACAAAACCGGATGTGTTTGCTTTATGATTCTATAATTTTTTTTCTTATTTGTTGAGCCATGTTTCTCATGTACCAGGTAGGTGTCTTTTAAATAAGATAGCTTTAGAGAGATAATGGTATTTCAGAAAATCATAAGTATTGTTGAATATTTAAAACATTTTCATTAATGTTACAAACCCATGTATGTAAAAAGCAGGATATCAGTACAGAAAGTTTTAAAAATGACTTTTCAAATTCTAATCTTTCCAGTTAATTTTTTTTTAATTATTTCAGTACAGAACTGATGCTAAGACTTATATCTGTGGAATATCTTGAAGGTGGTTTCTTATATTAAAGCACTGTGGCTACACAATGTAAATAAAATAATTACTCTTTGTATTGTGGTAGAACCAATATGTGTATATTAAACTTGTCATTAATATGGTGAGCGTTAATTTGATTATACAGTAAAGATTCGACTTTATCTTGTGAAAGCTCTCAGTATTTAGACAAATAAAGGTGGGGAAAGAACTATTCTGCAGTATAGCAAAGTTTAGGGGATGATAAACATTTGGGGAAGGTAGACACCTTAACTAACTTGCATTGCTAGTTGAGATCTGAGTGCCACCTGGTGACCATTCTGGCCCCGTAGAGGGTAATGAGGCAGATATAGTTGTTTTCAAGAGATTCTCATCTTCACTTTTATACATCTGTGTATATATGTTTAAAAAATTATGGCATTCATATTCTTATTCATTGTTTTATTGTCATCCATAGATTACAAATACAGATATAGAACACATGGAACATTGAAATAATAGTTGTGGTAAGAAATACTATAATTATGTGACCTTCTCAGTTTTGCTATCCATACTAAAACTTTTTAATATTTACCACAGGAAATGCAATTGCTTACAACTCAGCAACATGATCTATGTGCAAACTGCCTTTTGCAGTATTCCCTAAAGGTTAGAAAACTTTCTAGTCTTCCTAAGATTATCAGATTCTAAAGTGTTATGTATGGTTCTGAAAAGAGCAACAATATGACTCTGAGCCTAAAGTATGTCATGTTTACCAAAAGGGTGGGAAATTAATGGTTAACTCTTG
>NW_007730230.1:192745-193302 GCF_000696425.1 Galeopterus variegatus
ACTCTGAGCCTAAAGTATGTCATGTTTACCAAAAGGGTGGGAAATTAATGGTTAACTCTTGCATAGCACGGACAGTGTGACTGCCACTGTTCAAAGCACGTTACATACGTTGCTGTAAGTAATCCTCTTGATTACCTAATGGTGTAAGCACGTTAACATGCCCTCTTTATAGATGGAGAAAGTGAAGCCCCAATCAGGTTAAAAAAGTTGCATAAGGCATATAGCTAATGCAGATTACAGAGAGGATTATAAACACGGACAATATAGGGCTAGAGCCCAACTGTAAACCACTACACTAGGCTGGCTCCAAATTCTCCACCTTCTCTCTTTCCCTCCCCTCCTGCCTTCTTTCCCTCCCCTCCTGCCTCATTCACTGTCTCACTCTCTTTATTTACCAGGCCCAAAGGACTAATGTGAAAAAGAGAATCTGTGAAAATTTTCCCACTATTGACAGATACAGAGATGCACAGATCCTAGCAAATCAAGCTGTAGAATTAACTATCTAAAATAATATCTTCACTTGTCAGTTATTACATTTTACCAGAAAAGTCCTAATA
>NW_007730230.1:193326-195038 GCF_000696425.1 Galeopterus variegatus
AACTATCTAAAATAATATCTTCACTTGTCAGTTATTACATTTTACCAGAAAAGTCCTAATAGAAAGACCAAGTTTCTAATGTTTTGAGTTAACGGCATTTTGCAAGCTGAGTGTGGACATATTTTTGTCAAGAGGATTCTTTTGACTACACTGCCCAAATCAAGCTTTAGACAGCTGTCTTCCCTGCCTGTATATTTTGCCTTCTACAAATCTATTGTTTATTATATTATTCATTCTCCTATTCATTAATTTATTCTTTTAGCAAATAGTTATCTACATCTTAAATGCACTATTGTAGATACTGCTTGGGGACACAAATGTGAGTAAAACTAGACATTACACCCAAATTCATACATTTATGATATTTTGTGGAAGACTGGTGTTTATCAAATAACCACTCAAATAAATGTAATTTCTTAATGTGATAACTACTACAGAAATGGTGAAGGAACTTAAGCTATGAGAAGTTTTAAGTGGAGGATTCACATTTGTTTGGAAGGTGAGAAAAAACATCTCTACAGAAGTGACCACTGATACTTGATACATGATAAACAGGAGTAACCATCACTCTGAGTGCTTACTGCTGTTTGTATGAATCTGAAAGCTAAATAACTTAATATGAAATAGCTATCTCAGTGTGCTGGCCTGTGCAGATGTACAGTTCTTCAATGTATGTTTCTTGATTATGATATCAAAACCCACATTCATTATGTGAGGAAATTGACCAATGATTTTTTTCCCTAAGAAAGATGCACTCATATTCCATTTAGATATATTAGGGTCTAGTCTACTGGAACTGAAAAGTTGACATCCCTCCAGGAGACTTTCCTCTGGGAGGATAGATAGTGAATCTGGGATCTCAGAACCACTGGGCCTCAGTGGCCTCATGGCCATGAAGATGTGTGTGTGTGATGAAAGAGATGACAATAATATGAATGTATTTGCCTTTTTATGTTACAATGTTTGCTGAAGTTGCAGGCATAGCTCCTGAATGAAAACATCAGATAGGATCATAAAGCAGGCCTCAGGGGTGTACCAATCCTCTTGACCCAAGTCTTGTAAACCTGTGGTATATCACGTCCAATATACAGAGTATTAAATATTGTAATGTAAAGAAACAAGTGAAGTTTTTATCATAGACATTCTAGTTTTGTCAAAAGCTTTACCCATTACACTATGAATAAGCCTTATAAAACTTGAACATATATTTTACCGAGGCCAAGCCATTACAATTCAGAGTCTATTAGTCTTTCTTCTTACATATATGTCATTTACTCACAAAACAATTTCCGAATGCTTTTTAGAGGGCGTTGTAAGCTTAAGCGTCTTCATAAGTAAACAAAGATATTTTTCTGCTGTTAGTCACTAGTCTGGATTTCTCCACACCAAGACTATTTTCCTTCCTTCCTCCTTCCCTCTCATTTTTCATCCTTCTCTCTTTATTTCTTGATTTCTCTCTCTCTCTCTTTCTTTCTTTCAAATGCTCATCCCTAAACATAAACTTTTACCCTCACAAAAATTTCTTCATTGTGTCTTAGATTTAGTCTCAATGAACTAATTGTTGTGGTTAAAGAGATGAAGGTAAAACATAAAACGTGTAAGTAAATAAATCTTGGCCAAGATTTCAGGAAAGCTCATTCAAGGGGGTCACGCAAATCCTCATTTCTGTTCCAAAGCATTTGAAATACCAGTTCAGTAGTCACAGTAGGAAA
>NW_007730230.1:200472-201773 GCF_000696425.1 Galeopterus variegatus
AGCAGGCCTCAGGGGTGTACCAATCCTCTTGACCCAAGTCTTGTAAACCTGTGGTATATCATGTCCAATATACAGAGTATTAAATATTGTAATGTAAAGAAACAAGTGAAGTTTTTATCATAGACATTCTAGTCTTGAGACAAAAGCTTTACCCATTACACTATGAATAAGCCTTATAAAACTTGAACATATATTTTACCGNTTACCCCTCCTCACCTGCAGTCCTCCTCACCGGGCCAACTCTGACTTATTCTTACTATTGTGGCTTACACATCACTTGCTCAGAGATGTTTTCTCAGCACCTCCACCCCATCCCTTCTTTCTACATAAGATCTCCTGTCATCTGCTTTTGCAGATTTCTACTTCTCTTGGGCAGCATTAATTGCAATTTTAATTACTTACCTGGTGTCTGCTTTTCCCAGTAGACTGAAAACATTATTAATGCCTGGATCTCAGCTGATATACATATATATATTTGTTGTCCTACCCTTAGCACCTAGGATAGTGCCCCTTGACGTAGTAAGTGCTCAGCTATGTTTCGTTGATTAGGTGATTGAATGAATGAATGAATGAATGAATGAGCGAGTTGACATGGACATTGGAAAAATACTTTCTTTTATTTTTATTTATTTTTATTTTTCCTTTTTGTCATTTTTTTTTTTCGTGTCCGGCAACGGATCGCAACCCTCAGTGTCGCGCCCGTACCGGACCGGGACCGGCAACGGGATCGCAACCCTCGGTGTTGCTCCCACACCTCGCTCAGCCAGTGAGCGGGAACCGGTCTGTATGTGGGATCCAAACCCTCAGCGGGAGCGCCGCCGCGCTCCCAAGTGGCGCACTGTAGCAGTGCGCCACCGGGCCGGCCCTGAAAAATACTTTCTTCACAGAGGTTTGTCTTCTGTTCCCAGTCAATACTTTTTTCACCAATTTTCCTAATAACTGGTGTCAAATGTAGGCCTCATTTAAGCCTAGGTCTCTCAGTGGTTTTTTTCTTTTGCTCTGAAAGATCATTTCTATAAAATTGTGTATTATGGCAGATAGTACATATGGTTGTTCTTATACTATAAAAAGGATCATTAACTTAAAATAAGGTAATGACCTAACAAAGGGGTCAACCAACTATGGACTTCTGGCCAAATTTAGCCAGATACCTGTCTTTGTAAGTAAAGTTTTATTGGAACATGGCTATACCCATTTTTTTTACTTATGATAGCTATGGCTGCTTTCACACTACTATGTTACAGTTGAAGAGCTGTAGCAACAACTGTATGGCCTGCAAGGCCTAAAAATATTTACTATCT
>NW_007730231.1:0-8302 GCF_000696425.1 Galeopterus variegatus
ATGTATTCTCATTCCTCCCTGGTTTTTGAAAATGAAATCCAGTCTCTCTCAAAGGCTCTTTCTGCTTTCCTGCACTACAGCTCCTCCTTCCACAGAGATTGTCTCTGGGGAATGTGAGAGTAGGAAGATGAAGGTCTCAACTTTAGATTTCAGCCACTAGTACTTTCCCCACATAGATAACCTGGCTTTGTGACCTGCAATCTACCACCAGCTACACCTGCCCTCTTGAAGGCACCCCCAGTTACAATTTTGGTTCATGGTGGACCAGGTTTAATGGAGGGCCAGACTGGGGGCTTACTGTCTGATGTAGGAGCTCTGCCTTTATTTGCTTTGCAACTCTGGGGCCTTGTGTGTTGCCACTTAGCATCACAGTCCTATTTCCTCAGCTTGAAGCCAGGGGTAAATGTCTGCGTGAGTCCAGAATAACTTCCCAACTTACCCTCACATGTTCTTGAAGCAGTGGGTGGCTGCCTCCCTACACTCCATGACGTTTCCTGAATGTGAAGAGGCTTAGATAGTGATAGAGACTTATAAAAATCTGGGAGTAGTCTCAGAAAAGTGTCTGAATTCCAGGGAAGAGCTATGTGGCTCTAGGGTCTAATATCAAGTTCTCTAGAAGCAGAGCCTGAGAAGGAAATCGGGGTCACATGTGAGTTACTGGAGGTCTCCCAGGAGAGGGGGAGGGAGAGAAACAGAGGGGACTGAGTTAGGAGCAAGTCAAGGATATAGTCTCTGCTGAAGTCTAGCCTTAGCCTAATCCCCTGGGAAGGCTCTGAGCCTGGATTATACCAAGTTGGTCTCACTTTGAGACAAGTTTAGATATTAGCTGTAGAATGCCTTAGGTTGGGGGAATAAATTTCTGGGAAAGTTGGCACTTTCAGTCAAGAGCAATCCTGCAGAGGAGGGATGAGGACAGGAGTGAGCAATCCACTCTCACAGCAGTTGCAGGAGGAGGTACTGGTTTGCTGAAGAGGACCTGATGGCACTGAGAATCTCTACTACACAGTTCAAAAGAACAGAGCCATCCTTTCCTATAATGGGTTCTTTCCAGAGAGGAGTCTTTGTTGGGTTTTCTTTATTCCTAAGAACCCCCAAATCTAGCTCTGGTAAGCCTAAGTACTACGATTTATTGTCCCTGGACTGCCCTCATCTCATATTAGAGTGTTTTGAGAAAGGTACGTGGTCTTAGTATCTTCCACACAGAAGACATTTAATAGGTAGATGTTTAATTAAAATATTAGAATGAAGAATAAAAATAAGTTAGTATATAATGACTCTATCAACATTTTACTTGAATTTGGATAGAAAGGGAAGGGAATCTGACTTATTTACTGTTATTTATGACTCTTAATTTTAATCTCATTAGAAAATGAGATCACAGAACTTCAGAGCAGGAGTATATAATGACTCTATCAACATTTTACTTGAATTTGGATAGAAAGGGAAGGGAATCTGACTTATTTACTATTATTTATGACTCTTAATTTTAATCTCATTAGAAAATGAGATCACAGAACTTCAGAGCAGGAAGGGACCTTGGCGTCATCTGGTCTGACCCTCTCATTTTACAGATAAGAAAACCAGGGTCCAAGAAGGTCAAGGTCTTGTGGACTGTGGTTTTGTGTGTCTTCCTTTCTCTGTGATGGTAACCACGCTAATGACCAGACCGAACAGCTTTGTTTAGTTCACTTACATGCACTTGAAAGAGCGCCTGCATCTGGAAGGCTCATCAGAGGGAACTAGTCCCCTGGGGTGGTAGCAACTTAACTAAGTGTCTTGCTATGATCAAAGCATTGGTGGGAGCCATTAGCTCTGTACAGCAATATGCTGTTGAAATATGTGGAAGAAGTGAATGAATCTGTGGAAGACTTTGTAATGGCCCCCCGAGTCCCCATATCAGAGTCTACTATTATAAATCTCATCTTGGCCAGGGCCCTGTCATTCTCATGTGTAGAGTGAAGCCACCGGTGCTGACCCTCCCAGATGGAGGTGCTTGAGGTTCACATGAGCAGCATAAGTATATAGGAGGAATATTCTAATTGTAAATGTAGGAGAAATATTCATGATTTACTCATCCAGTATCTTCATTTTACTTACTGACAAATAAATTCAGAGCAGTTGATAGAATTTCCAGGGTTGAAATGTCAACCAGGTTCCTTCACCCTGGCCTTTTTAATTAAGCCAGATTTTTGAAAATTTAAGATATAAAGGAAAAATCATACATAGTAGAAATTCTCACTATCCCTACATTTATGGTGTACCTGGCTCTGTGCATCCACTTTGAGAGACTCCACAAGAACTGATTCCGACAAAGTTAAAAGAACATACATCTGCCACGTGGCTTATTTCAGAGACTAATGAAAAGTCATTTGAACCTTCCTGCGAGGCACAGGAATATTATTTTATGAGTTACACTCGATAAGTTGAGGACTAAAGTTAAGCTCCATGCTCCAGCCCAAGGAGCACTACACCAGGTAAGACTACAAGCCACACTGAGCCTCTGTTCCTGCCACACATTATATGCGTCCCTGCCATGGCATTTATACCTAGTCATCACAGATCTGGAAGGCTCCTCCCAACCCTAAAGTCACATTTATATTGGGTTATGTCTTCAAGGAAAAAAAATAAGGCAAAAGCCCACCCTGCCTTCTCATGATAAGTCACAATCATTAATTTATTGTGTTATTGATGTGACATTGATATTATTCTATACAAGATGTACCTTGGAAATGTTTTTGGAATGGATGAAGAAATAAATGAATGTTTTATAAAACTGACAACCTATCTGATTAGAGCTAACTGTATTTTAGGGAATCTGTTAAGCATTAATTAAATCATTATCGTGCAGACCCTGGGTCACGGTAGCATGGACAGTTTTTTTGAATATTAGACCAGCTCTTTATTATTTATGAATATTCTGTCTCCAAGGTTCTACTTTGATAACTTGTTTCTGCTGGGAAATAAATAGAGAGTATTTACTCAACATGTTAACAGGAGCCAAAGTCATGCTATTCTCTCAGCCAAACTCTGATTCCATGCAACATGTCTAAGTCAAGTGTAAATTTGAAATAAACATTAGATCTGTTTTCTACTTTTCTTCTTAGAGAAGAATATATATTATGATTTGTCAAATTTATTTGACTTCCTCTTGCTCTTGATTAAGACTTGAGACTAGATGCAAACAGCATGTCATTCAGTGAACTCAAACTCCTAAGGGTTTGCTTGTTTGCTGTTTTTGTCTCTGTGCTACATTGACTCCAAAACTGGACCCAATTCTTCACCCCACCCTGAATCCATGTCCTTGGCAATGTGACTTTGCAGCAACTCCCATTAACAGGTGGAATCTATTTTCCCACCCCAGAATCTGGGCTGTCCTTGTGACTTGCTCTGACCAATAGAAAGTGGCAGAAATAATGCTGTGCCACCTCTGAGCCAGGCTTCCTGAGACCACACATGTTTTGTTCTTTCAGAAAACTTACACCTCGTGAGCAAGCCTGGGCTAACCTGTTGGATTGTGAAAGACCATGTGAAGGAGAGCCTAGCTGCTTTAGTCTCAGAACATCCTAGACCTGTCAAAAGAGAGTTAACCCCCAAATATATTAGACAGTCCATTCAAGATCAGCAGAGCTGCCCACCCCATCTACAGGTGATCACAAATACATCAGTGAGCTCAGTAAAGACCAGAAGAACCACCAGCTGATGCTTTAAGCAGCAATGCGTACTTATTGATTTTTAAGACATTGAGTTTTGGGGTGTTTTATTATGTAGCAGGAGTTATTGATCCCATCTGTCTGTACAGGTAGTATAACTGAGGCAGGGAATGCAAGATGGGTTTATTATAAGGAGAATGTTCTTGATAGGTTTAGATGCTGGGGATTTAACCTGGGAATGGAGCAGGTATTTCACTGCAGAAAAGGCTCAGAGGATATCTGATACCTGAAAGAAGCACTAAACTGTTCTTTGCAGCCATCAAGTATAAAACTGCTACCAAAATGAGAAGTTTTGAGGAAGACAGATGTCAGATGAAACTTTCTAACTGTCCAAGCTATATTGAGATGGGCTAGGCTGCCTGGGAATGTGGGGAGTTTTTGTCAGTGGAGGTGACACCTGAAGGGTGAGCCCTCCAAGGGGATGTAATCACTCTTGGATGTGTTAACCACCATTCCTAAGGTCTGACGTGAGAAAATGTCCATTTCAAACATGCTTAAGCAAAAAATGTCCTCATTCCCTCTCTCCTCCCCTTCCTCCCTCTTTTCCTCCCTTGTTATCTCTCAGTCTCTATCTCTTTTCTGGGTTGGCTAATTCTCAGGCAAGCTTTCTTCATGCATGCATGGTGGCCCTAGCCTCCCAAATCTTACATTGTCCTACAGAAATACAACATTTATTCTCAAATATTTTCCAAAAAATGGTCCCAGAATTGAGTCCACACCTTCCCAAGTCAGATGACATATCCATTTCTAAACCCACAATGCCCCATTCCTGTGGTGGAGCCTGGGTCATGTACTTGCCTCCGGAGATAATTGAGTGGGGGGAAAAGTCAGCCTCATCCAAACTACATGTGACAAGAGTGAGGTGAGTTGAGGTGCTCCTCCAGTGTAAATGTGAAAGCCATCGCCAGGAAAGAAGAGAATGGGTTCTTGTCAAAGAGAATGCGTTCTTTACTGGATGCAGTTAGACCGATGGGCTTTATGATTTTTTCTAACTTTTTATTCTGGCTGTTTTTCACAGAAAGAATGAGGTCATCATAAAAGGTTATGAATTCAAAGATTCAGGGCAATAAACCTGTATTCTTGAGACAATTCAATTCAATGCAGCTCCATTCATCAAATACTGAGTGCTTACTATGTGGTGGGAACTGTTCTAGGTGATTTAGATCCATCGGCCAGCCAGTCCCAAGTAATACCTTCCTCCACCTAGGCCACTACCTGAAAAAGCTGCAACAGGTATGCAGGACTTCCTTTTTGCTTTCCCCCCTCCTTCTTTTTTTTTTTTTTTTCCTCATTTTGAACTCAGGTGTAGAGGGTTGAGTTAATCATATTTTTCATTTCCTGGCATATTATCATTATCATCCCACATCTTTTACTATTTAATTACTTATTCTCTGTTTATCTCTCTTCTCCATCTTCATTCCCTTCATCACCATAGGCGACATGACAGTATTTAATAAATAGCTTTTTGTTCACATATGTTCTTATAAAGAGTGTATTTTTACATGTTTTATTTCTTAATTTTTGTGAATTACATAATTTGTATGTATATTTATACATAATACTCTAAAACATTTGTATATTATATTTTCTATTCCATGTATAAATACCTACATATTTATTTTCATATCTCACATACAAATAGTTTTGTTTTCTACTGCCTCTTCCTGTTCTAGATTTTATATCCACCCATGTTCCTTTGTTTTCCTCTAGTGCACTTACTTCTAACTGCTGCAGGTGAAGTTTTCCATTTCATAATTTTTTAAGGAGCCTTAAAATGTTAGTATCCTTTAAAGAAGCGACTCACTGTTGTATGCAAATGATTGACACCTGGGCCTGAAAGAAGCCTCCACAGGAGACCGTGCTCTATAGAATGAGACGTAGAATGAGGGAACGTGTAGAGGGAAGGGCCTGGAGTCTCTGTCACTTTCTGAGATTCTAGGGAGACCTGGCCCATCTGCTGACCCTGACAGTGAGCAGAAATATCAGCCTGTTTCTTCAGGGGGAGGAAAACAAACTACGGTCCATCTAGAATGGGAACCAGAGCTTCAGACCCCACCTTGGCAGCACATACCAGGGGCAGTCCACTTCAATGAAACAGAAGCATCCCTGCCAAACGTCTCTGAACGTCTTAATCAGCTACCCCACACTGAGCCTCATCAATATTTGTGAGGCCTCCCATTGACGGGCAGGCATGAAGAAAAGGAAATACATTTTGAAAAAGAATAGGAAGTATGTCAAAGGCCTGAACTCCAAGCCAAATACAAAAATTTTAATGTCTCAATAACTGGGAGTTATTAAAATGCTTATGAAGGAGATCCAGCCATGTGCAAAAAATAAAAAAAAAATAAAAATAAAATAAGTCTTGGCACTGTAAATAAAAATAAAATATGTCTTGGCACTGGCACCCCTAGTTAGAAATAATTACATGGAATCTATCATAATTTAGCCTTATGAAGTCACTGACCATTGAAGTCAAATTTTGAGAGAGATCAGATTACCTTGTTAGGAAAAATAAAAATAAAATAAGTCTTGGCACTGGCACCCCTAGTTAGAAATAATTACATGGAATCTATCATAATTTAACCTTATGAAGTCACTGACCATTGAAGTCAAATTTTGAGAGAGATCAGATTACCTTGTTAGGATGGTCTTAAATGCTGATATATATATTTTATGGTAAGAGTGCACTTATATACAATGTGAATATATTCCAATACTAGACAGGACTTTCTCTGTTCTTACTTACTAGGTTATACACTGTGTTCCATTGAATTTTTGGCCCAATTCTTCATCCCTACCTATACCCACACCTTTTCTGTGGCCTCATAATGGGAGGAATATATTTTTCCACTCTTGATTTGGGACTTGGCCATATGACTTTTATTTGACAATGGAATTCAGGTAGAAGTAGCATATTACCAACGTAATGCAGGGAGAAGTAGCAAATCTGCATAAAGGCCATTTCTGATGGGAACATGTCCTTCCTGTGATGGTTTCTCCCTGACCTTCTCTCAATTGCTTCAGACTCCTCTGCATCCCATAGGGAATTTCTAGGAAGCAAATTGAACCCTGCATCCTATGGAAGCAGTTTTCTAAAGTAAGCACTTACTACGTGACTGGCACTCTTGTAGGTGTTAGAGCCACTGTGTAGCTGAGGTTAACACAGATAAGCATTTTTGTTCTTATGAAGTTTTATTCTAGTTGAGGAAGATGAACAATAAAGAATTGAAATCCATTGTGATCATTTGAGACAGTGCTAAGAGGAATAAAACCGGTACAAAAGGATAATGGAATAAGGAGTTACTGGGGTAAAGTGTCGGATGGTCAGGGAAGGCCTTTTGAAGGAAGTTCAGATCCAAAAGCTCAGAAGGAACCAAGCATAGTAAGGTGGTGTGGGGGTCCCAGGCAATAGGAAAGCAAGCATGAGCTCTCTGAATTGAAAATAGTTGGAGAATTTGAGTAATAAAATGGGCAGTGTATATTGAGCTTAGCAAACAAAGGGGAGAGAGGTATCAATGAGATTGAAGAGTTAGATAGGGACAACATTATTTAAAGTCTTACAGGCTGGAGTAAGAAATTTATATTGGGAATAAAATCGGTACAAAAGGATAATGGAATAAGGAGTTACTGGGGTAAAGTGTCGGATGGTCAGGGAAGGCCTTTTGAAGGAAGTTCAGATCCAAAAGATCAGAAGGAACCAAGCATAGTAAGGTGGTGTGGGGGTCCCAGGCAGTAGGAAAGCAAGCATGAACTCTCTGAATTGAAAATAGTTGGAGAATTTGAGTAATAAAATGGGCAGTGTATATTGAGCTTAGCAAACAAAGGGGAGAGAGGTATCAATGAGATCGAAGAGTTAGATAGGGACAACATTATTTAAAGTCTTACAGGCTGGAGTAAGAAATTTATATTTTATTTTTTATTTTATTTATATTTTATTGTAATGCTCTCAGTGGGTAGCGTTGCCAGTTTTCAAGTAGAAAAGTGACATGATCTAGTTTGCATATTTTATAAATGATCACTATAGCAACTGCATAGAAAATGAGTTGGAGGGAGGTAATAGTGGAATTAGGGAGAACAAATATAAAGCTGTTGCAGGTAGCCAGGGGTAGATGGTGGCATATGAGATGAGATTAGTAGTAGGAAAGAGATGGTGTGAAGTGGTCAGATCAAAATTTTGGAGGCAGAGCCAACAGGACTTTGTAGACAAGATATAGGCAGAGAAACAGAGAGAAAACTCTAATAAGAACTCCTGAATTTATGACCTGAGACACTGTGCAGATCATGATGCAACTGATAAGAGAAATGCAAAAGAGTGGAGCAAGTTCTGTAGGGAAATCAGACTGTCTATTCTGTATGTGCTATTTTTGAAATCCTAATTTGACATCCAAAACTCAGCTATGACAATTATAGGGAAACTTGGATTCAGCAGTTTAATGTGGGACTTCTGCGAAGATAGCAGACAAGAAGAGCCCATTGTACATTCCTGACATCGAAGAAGATCAAAACAGGCTCACTGCCACCACCACTGCAATCACCAGGGCCATGTTCTGGTCCCAGAACCATCACCCATCACAGAGCAGCTTCCCACAGAG
>NW_007730231.1:8312-20504 GCF_000696425.1 Galeopterus variegatus
GAAGACATTTAATAGGTAGATGTTTAATTAAAATATTAGAATGAAGAATAAAAATAAGTTAATATATAATGACTCTATCAACATTTTACTTGAATTTGGATAGAAAGGGAAGGGAATCTGACTTATTTACTGTTATTTATGACTCTTAATTTTAATCTCATTAGAAAATGAGATCACAGAACTTCAGAGCAGGAAGGGACCTTGGCGTCATCTGGTCTGACCCTCTCATTTTACAGATAAGAAAACCAGGGTCCAAGAAGGTCAAGGTCTTGTGGACTGTGGTTTTGTGTGTCTTCCTTTCTCTGTGATGGTAACCACGCTAATGACCAGACCGAACAGCTTTGTTTAGTTCACTTACATGCACTTGAAAGAGCGCCTGCATCTGGAAGGCTCATCAGAGGGAACTAGTCCCCTGGGGTGGTAGCAACTTAACTAAGTGTCTTGCTATGATCAAAGCATTGGTGGGAGCCATTAGCTCTGTACAGCAATATGCTGTTGAAATATGTGGAAGAAGTGAATGAATCTGTGGAAGACTTTGTAATGGCCCCCCGAGTCCCCATATCAGAGTCTACTATTATAAATCTCATCTTGGCCAGGGCCCTGTCATTCTCATGTGTAGAGTGAAGCCACCGGTGCTGACCCTCCCAGATGGAGGTGCTTGAGGTTCACATGAGCAGCATAAGTATATAGGAGGAATATTCTAATTGTAAATGTAGGAGAAATATTCATGATTTACTCATCCAGTATCTTCATTTTACTTACTGACAAATAAATTCAGAGCAGTTGATAGAATTTCCAGGGTTGAAATGTCAACCAGGTTCCTTCACCCTGGCCTTTTTAATTAAGCCAGATTTTTGAAAATTTAAGATATAAAGGAAAAATCATACATAGTAGAAATTCTCACTATCCCTACATTTATGGTGTACCTGGCTCTGTGCATCCACTTTGAGAGACTCCACAAGAACTGATTCCGACAAAGTTAAAAGAACATACATCTGCCACGTGGCTTATTTCAGAGACTAATGAAAAGTCATTTGAACCTTCCTGCGAGGCACAGGAATATTATTTTATGAGTTACACTCGATAAGTTGAGGACTAAAGTTAAGCTCCATGCTCCAGCCCAAGGAGCACTACACCAGGTAAGACTACAAGCCACACTGAGCCTCTGTTCCTGCCACACATTATATGCGTCCCTGCCATGGCATTTATACCTAGTCATCACAGATCTGGAAGGCTCCTCCCAACCCTAAAGTCACATTTATATTGGGTTATGTCTTCAAGGAAAAAAAATAAGGCAAAAGCCCACCCTGCCTTCTCATGATAAGTCACAATCATTAATTTATTGTGTTATTGATGTGACATTGATATTATTCTATACAAGATGTACCTTGGAAATGTTTTTGGAATGGATGAAGAAATAAATGAATGTTTTATAAAACTGACAACCTATCTGATTAGAGCTAACTGTATTTTAGGGAATCTGTTAAGCATTAATTAAATCATTATCGTGCAGACCCTGGGTCACGGTAGCATGGACAGTTTTTTTGAATATTAGACCAGCTCTTTATTATTTATGAATATTCTGTCTCCAAGGTTCTACTTTGATAACTTGTTTCTGCTGGGAAATAAATAGAGAGTATTTACTCAACATGTTAACAGGAGCCAAAGTCATGCTATTCTCTCAGCCAAACTCTGATTCCATGCAACATGTCTAAGTCAAGTGTAAATTTGAAATAAACATTAGATCTGTTTTCTACTTTTCTTCTTAGAGAAGAATATATATTATGATTTGTCAAATTTATTTGACTTCCTCTTGCTCTTGATTAAGACTTGAGACTAGATGCAAACAGCATGTCATTCAGTGAACTCAAACTCCTAAGGGTTTGCTTGTTTGCTGTTTTTGTCTCTGTGCTACATTGACTCCAAAACTGGACCCAATTCTTCACCCCACCCTGAATCCATGTCCTTGGCAATGTGACTTTGCAGCAACTCCCATTAACAGGTGGAATCTATTTTCCCACCCCAGAATCTGGGCTGTCCTTGTGACTTGCTCTGACCAATAGAAAGTGGCAGAAATAATGCTGTGCCACCTCTGAGCCAGGCTTCCTGAGACCACACATGTTTTGTTCTTTCAGAAAACTTACACCTCGTGAGCAAGCCTGGGCTAACCTGTTGGATTGTGAAAGACCATGTGAAGGAGAGCCTAGCTGCTTTAGTCTCAGAACATCCTAGACCTGTCAAAAGAGAGTTAACCCCCAAATATATTAGACAGTCCATTCAAGATCAGCAGAGCTGCCCACCCCATCTACAGGTGATCACAAATACATCAGTGAGCTCAGTAAAGACCAGAAGAACCACCAGCTGATGCTTTAAGCAGCAATGCGTACTTATTGATTTTTAAGACATTGAGTTTTGGGGTGTTTTATTATGTAGCAGGAGTTATTGATCCCATCTGTCTGTACAGGTAGTATAACTGAGGCAGGGAATGCAAGATGGGTTTATTATAAGGAGAATGTTCTTGATAGGTTTAGATGCTGGGGATTTAACCTGGGAATGGAGCAGGTATTTCACTGCAGAAAAGGCTCAGAGGATATCTGATACCTGAAAGAAGCACTAAACTGTTCTTTGCAGCCATCAAGTATAAAACTGCTACCAAAATGAGAAGTTTTGAGGAAGACAGATGTCAGATGAAACTTTCTAACTGTCCAAGCTATATTGAGATGGGCTAGGCTGCCTGGGAATGTGGGGAGTTTTTGTCAGTGGAGGTGACACCTGAAGGGTGAGCCCTCCAAGGGGATGTAATCACTCTTGGATGTGTTAACCACCATTCCTAAGGTCTGACGTGAGAAAATGTCCATTTCAAACATGCTTAAGCAAAAAATGTCCTCATTCCCTCTCTCCTCCCCTTCCTCCCTCTTTTCCTCCCTTGTTATCTCTCAGTCTCTATCTCTTTTCTGGGTTGGCTAATTCTCAGGCAAGCTTTCTTCATGCATGCATGGTGGCCCTAGCCTCCCAAATCTTACATTGTCCTACAGAAATACAACATTTATTCTCAAATATTTTCCAAAAAATGGTCCCAGAATTGAGTCCACACCTTCCCAAGTCAGATGACATATCCATTTCTAAACCCACAATGCCCCATTCCTGTGGTGGAGCCTGGGTCATGTACTTGCCTCCGGAGATAATTGAGTGGGGGGAAAAGTCAGCCTCATCCAAACTACATGTGACAAGAGTGAGGTGAGTTGAGGTGCTCCTCCAGTGTAAATGTGAAAGCCATCGCCAGGAAAGAAGAGAATGGGTTCTTGTCAAAGAGAATGCGTTCTTTACTGGATGCAGTTAGACCGATGGGCTTTATGATTTTTTCTAACTTTTTATTCTGGCTGTTTTTCACAGAAAGAATGAGGTCATCATAAAAGGTTATGAATTCAAAGATTCAGGGCAATAAACCTGTATTCTTGAGACAATTCAATTCAATGCAGCTCCATTCATCAAATACTGAGTGCTTACTATGTGGTGGGAACTGTTCTAGGTGATTTAGATCCATCGGCCAGCCAGTCCCAAGTAATACCTTCCTCCACCTAGGCCACTACCTGAAAAAGCTGCAACAGGTATGCAGGACTTCCTTTTTGCTTTCCCCCCTCCTTCTTTTTTTTTTTTTTTTCCTCATTTTGAACTCAGGTGTAGAGGGTTGAGTTAATCATATTTTTCATTTCCTGGCATATTATCATTATCATCCCACATCTTTTACTATTTAATTACTTATTCTCTGTTTATCTCTCTTCTCCATCTTCATTCCCTTCATCACCATAGGCGACATGACAGTATTTAATAAATAGCTTTTTGTTCACATATGTTCTTATAAAGAGTGTATTTTTACATGTTTTATTTCTTAATTTTTGTGAATTACATAATTTGTATGTATATTTATACATAATACTCTAAAACATTTGTATATTATATTTTCTATTCCATGTATAAATACCTACATATTTATTTTCATATCTCACATACAAATAGTTTTGTTTTCTACTGCCTCTTCCTGTTCTAGATTTTATATCCACCCATGTTCCTTTGTTTTCCTCTAGTGCACTTACTTCTAACTGCTGCAGGTGAAGTTTTCCATTTCATAATTTTTTAAGGAGCCTTAAAATGTTAGTATCCTTTAAAGAAGCGACTCACTGTTGTATGCAAATGATTGACACCTGGGCCTGAAAGAAGCCTCCACAGGAGACCGTGCTCTATAGAATGAGACGTAGAATGAGGGAACGTGTAGAGGGAAGGGCCTGGAGTCTCTGTCACTTTCTGAGATTCTAGGGAGACCTGGCCCATCTGCTGACCCTGACAGTGAGCAGAAATATCAGCCTGTTTCTTCAGGGGGAGGAAAACAAACTACGGTCCATCTAGAATGGGAACCAGAGCTTCAGACCCCACCTTGGCAGCACATACCAGGGGCAGTCCACTTCAATGAAACAGAAGCATCCCTGCCAAACGTCTCTGAACGTCTTAATCAGCTACCCCACACTGAGCCTCATCAATATTTGTGAGGCCTCCCATTGACGGGCAGGCATGAAGAAAAGGAAATACATTTTGAAAAAGAATAGGAAGTATGTCAAAGGCCTGAACTCCAAGCCAAATACAAAAATTTTAATGTCTCAATAACTGGGAGTTATTAAAATGCTTATGAAGGAGATCCAGCCATGTGCAAAAAATAAAAAAAAAATAAAAATAAAATAAGTCTTGGCACTGGCACCCCTAGTTAGAAATAATTACATGGAATCTATCATAATTTAACCTTATGAAGTCACTGACCATTGAAGTCAAATTTTGAGAGAGATCAGATTACCTTGTTAGGATGGTCTTAAATGCTGATATATATATTTTATGGTAAGAGTGCACTTATATACAATGTGAATATATTCCAATACTAGACAGGACTTTCTCTGTTCTTACTTACTAGGTTATACACTGTGTTCCATTGAATTTTTGGCCCAATTCTTCATCCCTACCTATACCCACACCTTTTCTGTGGCCTCATAATGGGAGGAATATATTTTTCCACTCTTGATTTGGGACTTGGCCATATGACTTTTATTTGACAATGGAATTCAGGTAGAAGTAGCATATTACCAACGTAATGCAGGGAGAAGTAGCAAATCTGCATAAAGGCCATTTCTGATGGGAACATGTCCTTCCTGTGATGGTTTCTCCCTGACCTTCTCTCAATTGCTTCAGACTCCTCTGCATCCCATAGGGAATTTCTAGGAAGCAAATTGAACCCTGCATCCTATGGAAGCAGTTTTCTAAAGTAAGCACTTACTACGTGACTGGCACTCTTGTAGGTGTTAGAGCCACTGTGTAGCTGAGGTTAACACAGATAAGCATTTTTGTTCTTATGAAGTTTTATTCTAGTTGAGGAAGATGAACAATAAAGAATTGAAATCCATTGTGATCATTTGAGACAGTGCTAAGGGGAATAAAATCGGTACAAAAGGATAATGGAATAAGGAGTTACTGGGGTAAAGTGTCGGATGGTCAGGGAAGGCCTTTTGAAGGAAGTTCAGATCCAAAAGATCAGAAGGAACCAAGCATAGTAAGGTGGTGTGGGGGTCCCAGGCAGTAGGAAAGCAAGCATGAACTCTCTGAATTGAAAATAGTTGGAGAATTTGAGTAATAAAATGGGCAGTGTATATTGAGCTTAGCAAACAAAGGGGAGAGAGGTATCAATGAGATCGAAGAGTTAGATAGGGACAACATTATTTAAAGTCTTACAGGCTGGAGTAAGAAATTTATATTTTATTTTTTATTTTATTTATATTTTATTGTAATGCTCTCAGTGGGTAGCGTTGCCAGTTTTCAAGTAGAAAAGTGACATGATCTAGTTTGCATATTTTATAAATGATCACTATAGCAACTGCATAGAAAATGAGTTGGAGGGAGGTAATAGTGGAATTAGGGAGAACAAATATAAAGCTGTTGCAGGTAGCCAGGGGTAGATGGTGGCATATGAGATGAGATTAGTAGTAGGAAAGAGATGGTGTGAAGTGGTCAGATCAAAATTTTGGAGGCAGAGCCAACAGGACTTTGTAGACAAGATATAGGCAGAGAAACAGAGAGAAAACTCTAATAAGAACTCCTGAATTTATGACCTGAGACACTGTGCAGATCATGATGCAACTGATAAGAGAAATGCAAAAGAGTGGAGCAAGTTCTGTAGGGAAATCAGACTGTCTATTCTGTATGTGCTATTTTTGAAATCCTAATTTGACATCCAAAACTCAGCTATGACAATTATAGGGAAACTTGGATTCAGCAGTTTAATGTGGGACTTCTGTGAAGATAGCAGACAAGAAGAGCCCATTGTACATTCCTGACATCGAAGAAGATCAAAACAGGCTCACTGCCACCACCACTGCAATCACCAGGGCCATGTTCTGGTCCCAGAACCATCACCCATCACAGAGCAGCTTCCCAAAGGGCAACAGTCCTGTGGGTGGCCTGTTGCTGCAGCTGCACACACCACAGAGGCAAGGGAGGCAGCTGCTACCACCCCAAGGTAATGATGCTGTCTCCAAGGACTCTGCACACACAAGGGAAGCAATAGCATCAGCTTCCCACCACAAGTAGAAGAAGCTGCCATTGCAGGCACCACAGCTGCATGAGCTGACACTGTACACATCATAGCCAAGCTGGCAGCCACTGCAACTGACACTGCTGCAGTAGCTGCCACCGCCAGCACCTCCGGGCAGCCACTATTGTCATTCGAGCAGCCTGCTGCTGCTAGAGCCACTGTTGCCATGTGAACAGCCTGCCAAAACCACCACCACAGTTACCACTGCCACAAGGGTAGCCTGCTACGACAGCCACAGCTACAGCAGTGACTGTCATTGTGCAGGTAGACCGCCAACCACTTGACTGCATTGACACAAGGAGGGTCACCAGCAGAGTCCAGAGAAGGAGGTGAACAAATGCAGATCTATGACCCAGTGTCCCAACCAACAGGGGAAATTATGCTGACTCCTGTGTTAGTGCACCAGGAGGTGAAAGCTATGTGGGAAGCCCACATGACTGTCTTGATCTGGGGAGAAACACACATGGAACCCCTGGAAAGTGCATAAACCCAGAATAGCCTGAGTAAAGAAGAAAATTCCCTGCACACCTATCAGGGTCATGGAAAGCTAGCTAGGGTGCCAACAAGACTTCCCAGGGTCACCCACCCAAACCAAAGAGTGACAGGGCACCCAGGCACTTCTCTGAAGAACTTAAGATCTCACCCACATCCTCAATGACCCAACACAGTGTCAATAACCTTAGCAAGGAGTCACTAAGTGCTCCAGTGCTTTGTCCACAGAGGAACTCACACACAACTCCAACACTGACTACATCTGAAGTACCCACATGGAAATTACACTATTGCATCTACCCAGAACCAATACTAAAACTTTCTACTTCATGGTAAGTATGAAAAACATGTCCAGGAGTCTCTGTCCTCAAAACCCACTCTAGAGTAATAGAAGAAGCAACTGCTCTGTCAGATGACCAGATATCAGGGTAGAGATACTAGAATATGAAAAAACAAGAAAATATGAGTCCACCAAAGAAATTCAACAACTCTCAAGTACCAGACCCCATAGAGCAAGAAACCCTTGAAATGACTGAAAAGGAATTCCAAGTACAAATCTTAAGGAAATTCAATGAGATACAAGAAGAGGCAGTTAGATGACACGATGGACTGAGCAAAATTATCCAGGATATAAAGGAGGAAATTTACAAAGAGATTCATACTTTAAACTCACGGAACTAAAGGAGTCATCCAACAAAATAAAAAAACACAACTAGAGCAAGCAGAAAAAAGAATTTCTGATCTTGAAGACAGTTTCTTCAAAATAACTCAGACAGACAAAAAAATTAAAAATGAAGAAGATCTAAGAGAGTCAGCAGACAACCTTAATTAAGCACACAAAGATCCAATTCATGAGTGTTCTTGAAGGGAAAGAGAAATGAAAAAGCCCCCACATATTTAATGATAAATAGAGGAAAATTTCCGACATATTGGGAAACAAACAAACATTCATATTCAGGAGGTTTGAAGATCCCCCAAAAGATTAAATCCAAAGTGGTCCTTAGAGGAAAATTTCCGACATATTGGGAAACAAACATTCATATTCAGGAGGTTTGAAGATCCCCCAAAAGATTAAATCCAAAGTGGTCCTTTGTGAGACACAGTGTAGTCAAACTGGCAAAACTCAAAACAAAGAGAGAATCCCAAAAACAGCAAGAGAGAAGCATCAAGTCACCTATAAGTGAGTCCCCATCAGACTAACAGTCATCTTCTCAAAAAAACTCGAGGCCAGAAGAGAATGGGAAGATATATTCAAAATGCTAAAAGAAAAAAAAAAAAAAAACTGCCAGCAAAGAATACTATACCCAGCAAGGTTATCCTTTAGAAATGAATAAGAAATATTGTATTTCCAAGACAAATGAAAAATATGGGAGTTTGCCATCACATGACCAGCTCTAAAAGAAGTCCTCAGGGAGTCCTAAATCTGGAATCCAAAAAACAGTAATCACTACCATGAATACACAAGAAAAAACAAAACCCACTTGTCTAGCAAAAATGCAAATGAGAAAGAGAAAGAAACTGTAACTTATTACCTCCAAAATCCAACAAACATGGAAGACAAATAATAAAAGGGACAGAAACAGATATTTAAAACATCCAAATGAAAATTGATAAAATGACAGGAATAGACAGTACTTTTCAGTAAAAACCTTAAATGTAAGTAGATTAAACTCCCCACTAAAAAGACATAGACTGGCTCATTTGATTAAAAAGCTAGACTCAACTATGTGCTGTCTTCAAAGTCACCTCACCCATAAAAAAACAAACAGATTAATAGTGAGGGGATGAAAAAAGATATACCATGTAAATAGAAACCAAAAAAGAGCAGGAGTAGCTATTCTTATATCAGATAAAATATACTTTAAACCAAATACCGTAAAAAGAAGCAAAGAAGGCCACTATATAATGATAAAGGGATAGATCCAGCAAGAAGACATAGCAATCATAAATATATATGCACTCAACACCAGAGTACCCAGATATATAAAGTAAACACTATTAGACCTAAAGAAAGATATATACCCCAATATGATAATAGTAAGTGACCTGAACATCCCTCTCTTAACATTGGACAGATCATCTAGGTAACCAATCAACAGAGAAACACAGGATTCAAGCTACACTTTAGACCAATTGGACTTAACAGATACCTACAGAACACTTCATCCAACAGCCACAGAATATACATTCTTCTCACTAGCACACGGAACATTCTACAGAATAGATCACATGTTAGGTCACAAATCAAGTCCTAAGAAATTTTTAAAAACTTAAATTATTTCAAGTATCTTTTCAGACCACAACAAATTAAAACCAGAAATCAATAACAAGTGAAACTCTGGAAACTATACAAACACATGGAAATTAAACAACAGACACATGGAAATTAAATAACCTATAGATCCAAGAAGAAATTAAACAGAAAATTAAAAAACTCTTGAAACTAATGAAAATAAAGACATATCATACCAAAACTGTGGTTTACTGAAAAAGCAGTACTAGGTGGGAAGTTTATTGCAATAATTTCTTATGTCAAAAGAATAGAAAGATTTCAAATAAATGACCTAATGCTATAGCTAAAAGAACTAGAAAAACCAGAACAACCCAACCCCAAATTAGTGGATAGAAAGAAATAATTAAGATCAGAGCAGAATGAAATGAAATAGAGACCTCCCAAAATGATAAAAAAAGATCAATGAAACAAAAGTTGGCAATTTGAGATGATAAACAAAGTAGACAACCCATTAGCTAGGCTAATTAAAAAAGAGAGTGAACCCAAATAATAAAAATTGGAAATGAAAAAGATGTTATAACCACTACCACAGACACACAAAGAATCATGAGACTACTATGAACAACTATATGCTAACAAATTTGAAAAACTGGAGGAAATGGATAAATTTCTGGACACATACAAACTACCAAGATTGAAGCAAGAAGAAATAAAAAACCTGAAAAAAACAATAACAAGAAATGAGATTGAAGCAGTAATCAGCAGACTCCCAACAAAGAAAGCCCAGAACCGGATGGCTTTACTGCTGAATTCCACCAATCCTTTAAAGCAAAATTAATACTAATTCTCACCAAACTATTCCAAAAAATTGAAACAGAGGCCACTCTCCCAAACTCATTCTTTGAGGCCAGTGTCATCCTAAAACCAAACCTAGACAAGAATATAGTAAAAAAGAAAAATATAGGCCAATAACTTTGATGAACGTAGACACCAAATTCCTCAATAAAATATTAGGAAATAGAATACAGCAGCATATCAAAAAAAATTATACATCACAATCACATACTCAAGTCAATAAATGTGATACACCAATCAACAAACTCAAGGACAAAATCCATATGACTATCTCAGTAGAGAAAAAGCATTCGACAAAATTCAACATTCCTTCATGATAAAGACTCTAAGCAAATTGTGTACAGAAAGGAAATATCTCAACACAATAAAAGCCATATATGAAAAAAAACCCTGCCAATATAATCCTGAATGGGGAATAGCTGAAAGTTTTCCCTTAAAAATGGGAATACAACAAGGATGCCCACTCTCACCTCTCCTAATTAAACTACTGCACATCCTCACTCACAAGTGTGAACTAAAAAAATAAACAAATAAATAAAAAGTAAAGATACAACAATCACAATAATGCATTGAACTTTGAAAGGAGAGAAGATAACTGAGGATACCAGAGGTGGGAAAGGGGGAGTGGGGATAAGGGAGTAATTGGAAAAGGGTCACAAAAAACAGCTGCATTTTATAATGTTGAATGTACTAATTATCCTGATTTGAGCATCACATATCTCATGCAGGTATTGATATTCAACTCTGTACTGCAAATATAGGTACAGTCAACTATGTTTCAATTAAAAACATAAATAAGGAGCTTAATGTGGGGAAACAAGTCATTTGCATTTCCAGTGCTAAGAGCTTCTCTCAGAAATATAATTACTATTTTAATGATTCTTTTCTAAATTCTATTTGACAAAATAATTTGCCACAATCAATATATTCATTTTAAACAAGTCATTTGCATTTCCAGTGCTAAGAGCTTCTCTCAGAAATATAATTACTATTTGAATGATTCTTTTCTAAATTCTATTTGACAAAATAATTTGCCACAATCAATATATTCATTTTACATAATATTGGAAGTACTAGCCACTTCAAACAAGCAAGAGAAGGAAATTAAAAGCATCCAGATCAGAAAAGACAAAGTCAAATTGTCCCTGTTTGCAGATGACGCGATCCTATATTGAGAAAAACATAAAGACTCTACAAAAAACCTCTTAGAGCAGATAAATAATTTCAGTAAAGTTGCAGGATACAAATTCAACGTGCAAAAATCAGTAGCGTTTTAATACTCCAACAACAAACTAGCAGACCAAGAATCAAGAAAACTAGCCTATTTACAGTAGTCACCAAAAAAAAAAAAACAACAACAACAACAACAAAAAACAACGTAAGAGTAAATTTAACCAAAGAGGTGAAAGATCTCTACAAAGAGAAATATAAATCACTGTTGAAAGAAATTGAAGAGAACACAGAATGAAGGAAAGACATTCCATGCTCTTTGATTGGAAGAATTAACATTGTGAAAATGTCCATATCACCCAAAGCAATCTACAGATTCAGTGCAATGCCCATCAAAATACCAATGGCATTATTCACAGAAATAGAAAAAAAAAAAAACCACTAATATTCACATGGAACTAAAAAAGACCCCTAATAGCCAAAGCAATCCTGAGCAAAAATAAATAAATAAGTTAATTAATTAATTGATTAATAAAGCTGGAGGCATAACACTATCTGACTTCAAATTATACTACAAAGCTATAGTAACCGTAACAACATGGTACTGGAATAAAAAGAGACACTCAGATTAATAGAATGGAATAGAAAACCGAGAAATCAACACACATACTTACAACCAGCTAACCTTTGACAAAGACACTAAGAACATTGGGGAAAAAAACAGCCTCTTCAATAAGTGGTGCTTGCTGGGACAATTGGACATCCTTATGTAGAAGAATGAAACCTGTACCTCTTGCCATATATCAAAACCAAT
>NW_007730231.1:21414-30452 GCF_000696425.1 Galeopterus variegatus
ACTTTCATGTTTATTGCAGCTCTGTTTACAATAGCCAAGAGTTGAAACCAATCTAAATGCCCATGGACAGATGACTGGATAAGGAAAATGCGGTATATGTACACAATGGAATACCACCCTGCCATTAAAAAAGAATGAAATACTGCCATTCACAGCAGCAAAGATGGACTTAGACAATATTAAGTGAAGTAAGCCAGGCACAGAAAAAAAAAATACTGCACATCCTCACTCACAAGTGTGAACTAAAAAAATAAACAAATAAATAAAAAGTAAAGATACAACAATCACAATAATGCATTGAACTTTGAAAGGAGAGAAGATAACTGAGGATACCAGAGGTGGGAAAGGGGGAGTGGGGATAAGGGAGTAATTGGAAAAGGGTCACAAAAAACAGCTGCATTTTATAATGTTGAATGTACTAATTATCCTGATTTGAGCATCACATATCTCATGCAGGTATTGATATTCAACTCTGTACTGCAAATATAGGTACAGTCAACTATGTTTCAATTAAAAACATAAATAAGGAGCTTAATGTGGGGAGACAAGTCATTTGCATTTCCAGTGCTAAGAGCTTCTCTCAGAAATATAATTACTATTTTAATGATTCTTTTCTAAATTCTATTTGACAAAATAATTTGCCACAATCAATATATTCATTTTATAAGACTCTAAAAAGCCATAGTTTATATGCCATAGGTTATTTAATTTTAATAGAAGCTGTACTAACTTTTCCCTACAGTACTAGTTTTAGTGACTTAAAATTTTTTTATCATGGAGTGATCTCATGGGTAATGATGGAGCAGATATGAAGAAACAGCGGTTAATGCTCTGGTCCCTAAACACCCTATCCACCTTCTGTCATTGTCCTCACATATAAACACAGAGCACAGATTTCAACTCAAGACTTCCTCCTACAACTTTATTTGAAAAAAAGGCTTATATGACTTTTAAAAAATATTCATCCCCTGTCTCCAAAGTCATGTTTTCACCTACAGTGCTCTCTTTTACATCTCAGCATCTGCAATACTTGGCCTTAAGTAGACTCTATTTATACTTTTTTTTAAAGACAATTCTGTATCTTGAGCCAAGATACCTTCATAGATTCTAAGAAATATAATAGCTCTAAGTTCAGAGGCCTCATACCAGCCTGCAGCTGAAGGAGAGTAAATGGAACAAATCTGTCATTAAGTGGAAGTACTGTGGCAATTGGATCTGTCACTTTTTCCAATGCAGAAGCCATGAGGACAAGCTTCCATCTCACATGCTTTATGGTATAGGACTGAAAATCTGTCTAGGATTTCTAAAATGGCGATGGGATAAAAATTCGTAGTAGCAAAAAAAAAAAAAAAAAACCAACAAAAAAAGAGCTAATTCACTCCAGGAGCACTAAAAGCCCTAAGAAGTATTTCCAGAGGCATACCCTAAAACCAGCCGTTAGTTTATAAATATCTTGAAGTGACCCTGGATTTTATTTGTGTGTACATTGTGTTGAGCAAAGGTTTTGATTACTCTCCAAAAAGTACTAGTAAGTGTTATACATCGTAGGCTGACAACAAAAAGTGGCCAAGGGATTTATACACAGCAGAAACAGGTAGTAGATCATCAAAACAATCCATGCTATTTTTTTTCTTAATATTAAGTTGCTCTGGTAAGAGGCTGCCCAGTCAGGGACTACATTTCCCATGTCCCCCTTGCAGTTAGGTAGCGTTGTGTGACATTGTTATGGTGAATGGAGAGCAGAAGTGAGGGGCACTCTTACAGGACTGCACCATAAGCAAACCGTATATGTGCCTCTCTGTGATCTTTTCCTCTTCTGACTGACTTAAATGAGGATATTTCACAGGACAATCTTGGAGGTCATGCATTGAAGATGGTAGAGCCTCCATTAGCCAAGGTCCTTGAATTGCCACAAGGAGGAGAGTTGCCTGGTGCTTATTTACCTGCCCAGTAGTCTTGTTTGAGAAAGAAGGAAGAATCTACCTTTTGGTCATTCTATATATTAGGTTACTTATTACAGTCTATTCTAATTAATACAGAATAGCAGTTGTAAAAATCTCTGAAGATGAACACCACCTCCAGTATCACCAAAATCAAACTAGACAGAAAATGTTTACTTACTGTTTTCTTTTGTTGTTTTTACTGCTTTTAATGGCATCATATTTTTGAAAATATAAGATATCTGGAAAAAAATTCAGGTATCCAAAAATTCAGATATTCCTATGCAGGAATATGGTTGGTCCACGCAAGGCTGGATGAACTCCAATGTCACCAATCCCTTTGCAATTTCCAGAACTATCAGGCTGTTGGTATTGACATTTCTTCCTTCGCCTGTTCAGCATCCATAACTGATTTTTTGGTAATAACATCTTGGTTTTCATTTGGAGAACTACAGATATCCCATTGCCTACTTTCTTAGTGGGAATGCAATTATGATACATCACGCTTTCCTGGTCAAGGGTTGAGCAAGAAACAAACCTAAGTCAACCAGACCCTCTCTACTTGGAATCTCTAGTTTAGTGTCAGGTAGAATGAGAGAGGAACTAAAAATGGTTGTCATTAATTCATTTTGATAGCTGCACTCTGCAAATCATTATGTCCTATGTCATAAATTCCCAGAGTTATCCTTAGAACCTCAGGTTTTTTTAGTGTTTTCTTCAATTCTCTGAACTTCTACATTTCCTTTTTAAAAAATATTTTTATTTACATTGCTTTATGTTAGTGTGATATATTTGTTATCTATTGCTGCAGAACAAATTACTCCAAAACCCAGTGGCTTAAAACAATCAATATTTACTACTTCTCAATTTCTGTGGGTGAGGGATTTAGGAGTGGTTTAGCTGAGTGATTCTGGCTCAGTGTCTCTCATAAGGTTACCATCAGATGTTGGCTAGACCTGCAGACATATGACAGTTTGAGCAGAGACGGAGGGGCCCACTTCTATAGTGGCTCACACACATGGTTGACAAGTTGGTGCTGGCTGTGGGCACAAGGCCTCAGTTCTGTTCCTTGTGGGCTTTCTTAAGTATCCTTAAGGCATGTGGCAGGCTTTCCCCCTCAGCAAGTATCTGAGAGACCAAAGTGGAAGCTGAAATAATTTTCATAGCCTAGTCTCAGGAGTTACACACAGATAACGGGGATATGAGGAGGCAACTATTTAATTTTCCAATTAAAAATGAAGAGGAAAAATCATAATAAGACATTTTCATTTATGTCATTTATGCCACATTCTATTCTATTGGTCACACAAGTGTCAGCCTTGATTCAATGTGGGAGGTGTCTCTGCAAGGGTGTGAAATCAGGAGGCAGAGATTATTGGATGTCATCTTGAAGGCCGAGGATCACATGGGGTTAACTTTTATGTTTTGCAACCCCCCAAAACCTGACTGATCTACTTAAGTTGAAAAAGTGCAGATGCTTTCACATATTCTTAAGAACAATTCTAAGAGATTCTCTAGAAGAATTCAACTTCTAAGAGAAAAGGTCCCAAGAATTTGGTAGTATCCCTCCGACAATATATATTTTGATCAGCTTCTGTGTTTCTAGCATTCAACTTTAATTATAATGACTAAAAATTTTTCAACTGTAAATGTGTCTCCAAATTCTGGGAACTTCTGATAACCAGACTAACTACCTTTGAAGATGGTGAGACTACTTTCTAAATCATGGCATGGGTTTATAGTAACCTTCTAACATCTCCTATTTCCAAAAGATTAACTTCTTAACTGAGTATTCGCAGTAATTCTTGAAAGATATTAATATACCAGTACAACTCATTGTTCCCCCATTAGTCATAGAAACAGATTGAAATCACTCCATTTAGTAATTTAGAATCAAAAAGAGTTAGGTTTTTAATCTAACCTGCTTGTTTTACTGATGAAGAAATTGAAACCCTTAGAGACTATGCAATGTTGCCACAGCCACACAGTCAACAGAAGAGCCAGAAGTTGAAATCAAGCATCCCAAATTCCGTGCTGGTGTTTTTCACATTATGTGAATTTAAACTGTGCTGTTTGACTAGTAATTTACGAGTCAGTCTAATTGGTCTATTTGATATTTGATTGACAAGAGCATGCATACTTCCTTCTGTACTTTACCAAAGTAATAACATAAAGAGTATGTAAAAATTGTACCATATAACTACTTAATCCTACTTTACATAGGAATACAGACATGAGGAGGCAATTTCTTACCTTTCCAATTAAAAAGAAAAAGAAAAAGCATAATGAGATGTTCTAAAGATGATTTATAGGGTGTAGAGGCAAATTGTACACTTCTAAATGAATTACAAAAGCAATTAATTTCTACTTGGTATGTGATCTTTATATCACCCAGGGAGTGCCCAGTAGTTTTCTATTTTTATAAATAATATACATGGAGAATGGAGAATGCTGGGAGTGAGGGGTTGGGATAGGGCTGTCATTTGGAACATGGGAGGATTTTTAGAGACAAAGAGCCATGCGCGTGACACAGGAAAGTAAGTTTCGGTTTTTCCTAGTGAGTTCAGCAAATGGCCTTGAAGTTTGCATTTCCTCTAGGGTTCCTGGATAAGCCAGGTTAGAACTGCTTTTCTTGGAACTCTTAAAATAGAAGCACAAAAAGGAATTTTTGCCGTATACCTTCACCTCTGAAATTCTAGATTTGGGGATTTCAAATCTAGCTTGAGTTGAAGGAAAACTAGAACAGGGTTTCTCACCTTAGCACTATATTAACATTTTGGGCCAGCTAATTCCTTGATATGAAGAGTTGTCCTGTGCATTGTAGGATGCTTAGCAACATCCCTGGCTTCTACCTACAAAAATGTTTTGTTTTGCTTTTTCCCCTGGCCGACAAAATCTACCAAGGTTGAGAATCTCTGGATTACGGAGAGATTCTGGAGCATAGAGACAATCTGTGGATAAACAACTAAAAGCACAGATTTATTTTCCTGGATGTGTAATGAAGGGGCACTTAATTCACTTTCCTCAAATGGTTATTTGTGTCCCAGACACATTACCCAATCTGTATGGTCCCTGTACATATGGAAGATTCACCTGTTTAATTGTTGTGCTGTCACTCAGGCTATTGTTGGATTAGTTGGGTTTTTTACTCCTAGAATTCTTCAATGGTATTTTAATCAAACTACCAAATCTCCAAGCTATGGCCCAAGTCCAAAAAATTGAAGTATGTCAAGACAATATCAACCAATAAATTAATTAAGTGACAATACCATCAGAAGATGCTTTTAACTGATGAATTAGCACTCAAACTCACAAACAAAGGGAAACAGCCTACATCCTAAAATTAGTTCTGATTTTCTCTTAGATTTCTCTAGAGTTTTGTAAAAAGTAAGAGAGACTTTTCTAAAACGGGAATGAAGTTTTTGCTTAGATAAATTACGTTGTTTGCTTTGCCAACCTGTGTGGCTCTTAGAGTGGAGGTGGTGGTACCTGAAGCTCCATCAGAATTGCTTGCAGGGAGATCAGAGTGATAATAAAAACAGAAATGGGATGGTTCAGTTCTGGGATCTGCTTGAGCCTGAAGTCATGAACTCACTAACAAGTGAAAGAAAGGAATTTTTAAAAGGCTCATCTTCTAGAGATCCCCATGGTAATTTTAAGGCAGATTTCCTGTCCAGATCTTATGATGTCAATTTATGAAAATTGAATTGGAGTCCTGAATCACTCCATAAATTTTAACTAAAACAACATACTCCCATTTTAAGTATTTATGGTCTCTGACTCTCTGGGCTTCAGATCTTCAGAGTGAATTTTTGGAAGCATTCAGAAACTTTAAAAAGCCAGAGCACACACTTAAAACTTCTTTTTAAATCACCACCAATTCACCCTCTAGCGAAAGAAGAGAAATTCTAACAAATCAAATTGAGTCAGCAAGAAAAAGGTACTTAAAGATGATTTATAGAAGAGCAGGAAAAACGAGGTGAAAATAGCTTCAAAGACAAGTAAAGTCAGAATAGTCCCTTCTGCATGAAGAGTGGCATTTCAGGTACAACAGATGTCCCCAAAACTTTGGAAATAAAGGTGTTAATGGAAAAAGTTATTTAATACAAAAAAAAATGTGGATTTGGGAGTCATAGTAGTGTCTAAATTTCAACTCTGCCTTTTATTAGCTATATGACCCTAGGCAAATCACTCGATCATTTAAGTCTTAATTCTCCCAATTTTAAAGCAAAGTTCTAATTCACTACTTAAGGGTGTCTTAAGGAGTAAATGTAATAATACATTTAAGGTGTCTTACATGGTAGCCACAGATTTAATTTTCATTTCCTTATTTTTTTCCATCTGATTAACTATGGTGATAAACTGAAACATATAAATATATTGGAGGTACACATATATGTATATATATGATGCTAAGAATACACATACCTGAGGTAACTATGTTGTGTAATCTTAAGGACATAAGCACTGGAATTAGCTCCTTTCCATTTAGATCTTGAATCTACCAGTAACTGTAACCTTAGGCAAACTATATCACATCTCTGTGTCTCAGTTTCCTCATCTGTACTCATCAAAATTTAGGGAAATTATATTTTCTGTCACATAAAATTGTGATGAGGGCTCCAAAAGATGATGAAAGCCAAGTAGTTAGAACATAAAGGGCTCTCAGTAAACAATACATATTATAGAGACAATGATGCCCATGGCTCATGATAATGGTATGTGCAAAACACTTTAGTTTCTGTGTGTGTACATGTGCACAACATATTTTGAGGTATCCTTCTAATCGGTGTTTTCTATTAAAAAGGCTCTGCTCTATTAATCCTGATAAAATTTGACATCATCATTTCTCATGTCTGTTATCAAAGTTAAAATTTGTCTTTATGCTGTATTGCTCAGTCTCTAGATTTGACAAAAGCTACAAAATTGAGTCCAAATGTATTTGGCTCTGTTTGGTTCTTCATCTCCAGCATTAGCTCTTTAATGTACATTTCTTAGATGGCTGCTATTTTGTTGTTTTGTGCTATACATTTTCTAGCAAATGGCATAGCTTAATTAACACCTATTGTTCTGGTAAAGTGCTTTGTCTTGCAAATACATCTAGACAGATTTTTGTCTTTTAGAGAGAAGCAGAGAAGAGCTCACATTTATCGTGTATTCCTGCCCCCACCACACACACACCCTAAAACTTGAACAACTAACGAGAAAGATAAGGTGAAAGGCATGTTTTATCCAGGCAGAACTGGTTTTGTGCCTAATGTGTTGGGTAAAGCAAAGCAAGTAACAGTGAGGGACAGTATAATTAGAGATATGTTTATAGTTTGGGGGATGGGGCAGAGAAGGAGTTTACGTACTTTGGAACTTGAAAAGAATATACTATTACAAGCAATAAAATAAAGGGTACTATTTATCAGACAAAACCTTAGATTTTATATGCTTTATCTCATTTAATCTCAAATCAGTGCTGTGAGATAGGGATTATTACTAAGACCAATTTATAGCTCAGGAAACTGGATCCTAAAAAGCTGAAATACTTGGCCAAGGTCATATCGCTGATTCATCACAGAATCAGGACTGAAACTCACATCCTCTTCTGAGGTTAGGATCTTGGCTACTCTTCTGTTTTTTAAATAATTGTCCTGCAAGGTTAATGTCATCATCTCCATTTTCCTGAGAAGAAAACGAGGCTTAGAGGGCATAAGTGACTTCCCCCAGCTACTGGGAAAGGCCAACATTTGGATCCAAATGTGAATCTGGGTTAATACTGAGTTACAGAGAACATTTATATCTGCTCACTTTCTAGCTATGGAGTATTGCTATGGTCAATTGGGTTTCCCTTTGAAGAAGAGCAATCAATGAACTACATCCACCTTGTGGAACAAAGAGAAGAATAACAGCCAGCCAAAAAAAAAAAAAACCCAAAAAACCAAAAAACAGGGAAGTGAGGAAAGGTTGTGAAAGACTGCTTTTCCCATAGGTGCATGCCCTCCCTTCAGTGGACCTGTATTCCATCTGTATGTATCAGTTAGCTATTGCCAGGTAACAAAATGTCTCAAGACTCAGTGGCTTAAATCAATAAACCTTTCAGTGTTGCTCAGGAGTCTAGGAGTCATCTGCATACATCTTCTGGTCTTAGCTGAGCTGACTCATATATCTGTGATCAGCTGTGTGCTGGGTACAGCTCCACTGATCTAGATTGTGCTTGTGTCAGTCATCTGTCAGCGGGGACACTTTGTCCTTCTTCCATTTGGTTTCTATCCTCCAGCTAGCCTTGTACATGTGGTGGTAGATTTTCAAGAAAGCAAGCAAATAGCACAAGGACTTTGGAGGCCAAAGCTTAGAACTAGCACACTACCCACATCTCTATATTATATTGACCAAAGCAAGTCAAAAGGACATTCCAGATTCAAAAGGATGACAAATGGAATCCATTGCTTAATATGAGGAGCTATAATGTCACGTTCCAAAAGAGTAGAGATTTATTTTTTTTCAAAGTTAATCCACCACACTGCTCTCATAAGAAAGATCAGCCAAACTTTTCACTAAGTGGTAAATGGATGGTGGTGCTTGATGTGTTACCACCCTGTGAATGTTTGTGTTTTACAACATAAAAATATCATAGGTAGACTTCGACCATTATCTGGTCACTTACAGAAGCCCCTCGGGAATGTTTCTGAAATTAACTGTTAACTCTTTTCAAAAATGTATGCCTCAAAAATGTATAGAGAAATCTCAAGATCTAAGAATAAAACATAGTTTATTTTCTCTCCAGGCCTACCACTGAATGGAAAAATCAAAAGACTTATGAGAGGGTTAAGTAAGCCAGTGGGGCCTTCTATGCTTAAGGTAAGTTTCTTTTGCTTTTTCTGATCTTTTTATTGTTCCACTTCCTGAGAGCAGGACAGAATAACGAACTTTGGGGAATGTCAAAATAAGGCTTGAAAAGGAGGCAACAGAAGTAAAAAATAAAATAAATAAATAAATAAATAAAGCCTTTCTCTCCATCTTATTCCTTACTTAAGACTTGAAGAACAAAAACCCCCCGGAGGACTGGGAGGCTTGTTGGGAGCAAGGGAGGAAGCATCCTTTGGGGTCAGA
>NW_007730231.1:31328-33346 GCF_000696425.1 Galeopterus variegatus
AAAAGCTGGAGAGGATGTGGGGTCATTGCAAGTCATACATTGCTGATAGAAGCATAAATTGTTGCAATCACTTTGGAAAACTGCTTAAAAGTATCAACTAAAGTTGAACATATGCATTCCTTATGACCCCGAAACTCCACTTCTAGGAATATGCCCATTAGAAATATGAACATATATTCACCAAAAGGTATGCGCTAATATGCGTATAATAGCACTATTTGTAATAGCTCCAAATAGGAACCGCCATACCTATGCAGACAGAAATCGGGATAATGGCTACCTCCTTTGGTGGAGAATGACTAAAAGGGGAGAGGGGGTTTCTAGGTGTCGGTAATGCTGTTTCTTGATTTTGGAGAAGGTGTGTTCAGTTTATGAACATTATTCAGCTGTTCAGTTATGCTATGTTTCTGCTTTTCTGTATGTATATTATACTTCCATAATTTTTTTAAAAGAAAGCCATGTTCTAAAATAAGTTAAAAGTCTAGTTGAATCAAAGTAAAACTAAAAGCCCACAGTACTAAATAAAGCAGAGACCGTCACACTGCCGACCTCCAACACTAGACACACGCAAAGGCATTGAAGAGTTGAATTTCCGTGAGTTAAGTGGGACAAAACACAGGGCATAAGCGGCAAAGTATAACAGTTAGGCTCACTCACTGGAGTTTATGAAGCTGGAGAGTGCTGGGGGGGATTTCATGGGAGAGGCAGAAGAAAGTTGAAGTCCCTGGCTGACATGGTGACTGGTTGACAGGTGACATGTAGCACCCATGGACATAACCCGGGGAAGCCTAGACTAGCACAGTGATGCAATCACCACCCCCTGTCTCACCATGGGACAGGAGTTCTAAGGTCCAATATAAGTTCTGCTTCCAGACTGAGAATCTGTGGGGGCCCCAGTGGAGACAACTCCAAAACCACTGGAGAGAAATGAGCAAGAAAAGATAGAAGAAATAAAAAAATAAAAGACCTTTGAGAAAAATCTACAAAATAAAATCTCAAAACAAATGACAAAAACTAATACAAAGAAGGTGGTTAACATTAAACAAGTAGGAGATAAAATGACTTTTCACAAAATGGAAATCATAGAGTGTTCTCAATATGATTTTTAAAAATATATTTATGTCCTCTGAGAGAGAGAATGAAAAACTCTCATAAAATTAAAACAAATGTATGAAAAGTGAATATGAAGGGATATAAGAATCAAGAACTGATAAATATAAAGCATGATGGACAAAGAACTAGTAAGTAGATAATGTATGGAATATATGCAGCATTTCGTAATACAGAAAAGTGGAAATGATCCAAATGTCCATCAAATGGTGGATATTTAATATATCCATATGATGGAATACTAATCAACAACAAAAGGAGAAAAATTCTGATACATACTAAAACGTGGATGGACCTCAAAGATATTAGGCTAAGTGAAAGACAGACATAAAAGACTACATTTTACATGATTCCATTTGTTATGGTCTAAATGATGTGTCCTCCCCAAAATTCATGTACTGAAATCTAGTTACCAATAAGTTGGTTTAGGAAGTGAGGCCTTTGGAAGGCATAGACCTTATGAATGGAATTAGTGACCTTGTATAAAAGGCCTAAGAGAGACCCCTCATCCCATTCACTGTGTGAGGACTAAGTGAGAAGTTACCATCTGTGAACTAGGAAACAAGCCCTCACCAGACACCGAGTCTGCCAGCTCCTTGATCTTACACTTCTCAGCCTCCAGAGTTGTAAGAAATAAATTTCTGTTTCTTATGAGGCACCCAGGTTATTACATCCCAGGTATTTTGTTATAGAAGCCTGAATAGACTAAGGAAGAATTTATAAAAAACATTGAGATAAAGACAAATTTATATAGAGAGAAACTCTTATTTTTCCTTTACCAGGATTTCTAATTTATTTATTGTCTTTTTGCAAGTACCTTTGAAAGTCTTCTCAAGACCTGCTTGGAACACAGTGATAAATAAATAAGCAAGGACAGAAAAAAGTGTGTATTTATGGTTTGTGAGTGA
>NW_007730231.1:34561-36521 GCF_000696425.1 Galeopterus variegatus
CCAGAACCTTGCCTGCACCCCATAGTTGAGAACAAAACTCCCTATCCTTAAAACTAAAAAAAAATAAATAAATAAAGCCAAACAACTTTTTTTAAAATGGGCTTTTCTTTGAAGTATTGTGTAAAAATCCTCATAAGGTGGTTATAAGGATTTGTGAAATAGTAAAGATCCTTGAATTTGCAGAATTGGCATTGTAACAGTACAAAATTCTGCTCCCCTTTTCTTCTCCTTTTCTTAATGACCCTTTTACATGACCTTCTGAAGGCTTTGTTCCCTTAGGAAACATTAGATGATTTGCAATAGCCTGTAATAAAACTTGGAAAAGATAGCCATAGCACGGCTTCAATAATCATGAGCATTGCTTTTAGCAGCAATTTTTCAACAAAGTATTCATGTAATTAATTGTAAACCCTGGAATAATGCTTTGGCCTAGAGTACAAATGTCTACTCATGTTATTTGTAGTGTGGGCTCAGCATTCCTGCTCCTTGGGTCTCCTTAAGCCATGTCACTTGGCACATGCATAACCTTGATCTCTAAACTGGCTTCATGGATACAGATACAAGCATTATGGCCTTATTCCTGGAAGTGCAGATCTCTTCCTAGCCGGGGCTTCACCTTCAGCTCCAGGAATTTGGATCCCACCCTCTTCCAACCGACACAAGATCAGCTTGTTTGCTCACTGAAGGCCTATTCTCTGGCTGCTCCTGTGATTAAAGATGCTCGTTGGCACAGTCAACATTCCAGTGTTCTCTGATGATTGGAAGCCAGCAACTTCTCTGTGCCTTTCTCACAGTTCCGCCATCCCCTCCCACCTCAACATCTCCCCTAAATCTCCCTCCACTTGGTCCCCAAGAGATGCTGTTCACCACAGTGACCCATGTGCCTACTTGTCATTGAGACAGAGTGCTTTCTTGGTAAGAGGTGGCCACCTGGTTGGGTCCTCAGATCTCTGGAAGGGAGAATATTTCTATCTCTTTTCTGAGCCAAGTGACTTCTAATTAATATTTTTCTCTCTCTCTTTTTTTTTTTTTTTTTTTTTAAATTTCATTTTCCTCCTGGNACACAGTGATAAATAAATAAGCAAGGACAGAAAAAAGTGTGTATTTATGGTTTGTGAGTGACAGAGAGACAGGGAGGTGAATATAGAATGGGAGAGATGGGCAAGAAGGGAGGGAGATTATTTGTTATTATTAATATTGCTATTTTCTAATAGGAAAAGGCATTATCTTGCTGTTGTCCAAAACTTCACCCTTTTAGATATATGGAAGAAAATGTGTTTTAGCCTAACCCTCACTTAGACTCATGTAACCAGTCTTACTACCTTCATTAATGCCAATAGTTTATTGAGGATGAGGGAGTTTTTATCTGATGGCAATAGTCTGCTTGACTGCATTTTTCCTTTATCTATCTTTATATAGACAATGCCTCAAAATGCTAGATTTGCTCCACTTGGAATAGTTTCATCTGGAGCAAATGTGTAGTCTCTTGGCCCCCCAAAAATGGGACATTCAGGGCTGGTCACACCCTTGGATTAAGTAATCAAAATAGCCACATTTAATTTGAGCATGATTCAAGATGTGCCTCTTCTTCCTGCCTAAGTACATCATGGACTGAACTTAAAGCATACCACCTAGAGGTTTCTTCCAATGACTCCCAGTCTTGGAGTTTAGGAATTGGACCAAATTGATTTCCATACACTGTCCATAGATGGAGAATTCACTTTCTGTTCAAAACCAATTAAGTCCAGTTTGTTGATATCTGGGACTGGGACCAGAACCTTGCCTGCACCCCATAGTTGAGAACAAAACTCCCTATCCTTAAAACTAAAAAATAAATAAATAAATAAAGCCAAACAACTTTTTTTTAAATGGGCTTTTCTTTGAAGTATTGTGTAAAAACCTCATAAGGTGGTTATAAGGATTTGTGAAATAGTAAAGATCCTTGAATTTGCAGAATTGG
>NW_007730231.1:37998-40264 GCF_000696425.1 Galeopterus variegatus
CTTTTTTTTTTTTTTTTTTTTTAAATTTCATTGTCCTCCTGGAATCAGACAGATAGTGGCCTGCCCACTCGGTACCTGTACAGAGAATAAATAAAATCTGGCCATCTTATAAAAAGATTAAAAAAAAAAAAAAACTGAACTGCTTGAGGGACTTCTAAACAAGAGCTGTTTTTATGCATCAGGAAGAAAACAGATACGAGTTTGTAATGAAACCAGGAACTCGAGGGTCATTCGCCCAGGGGCTATAGATCCTCATAACAGCGTTTGCTTTAGAGACAGCTCACCTCATTTCAATCCTAGAAATGTGAAGAAACAGAGAGAGAAAAGAACAAGGAAAAGAGAATGAGAGAGAGAAAGAATGGAGGAGGAGGGAAAAATAAGGGTGAGGATTAGGAAAGAGGGTTAATGGAAGATGAGAAATTTTCCCCCCCAATTTGCTTACACTAGGTGTAGGAAACAGTTCGGGGCATCTAAAGAAGGTCTCAACATGTATGAAGATGAGATTTGCTGTGTCCTTGGGCATGGAGTGTTCCTGTGTGTTAATCTATGCTAAGAAAAATGCAGACGGCAAGGGCAGCGCCTTGGTGGCTCTCTGTACTAGTGAGGGTTTGCACACGGGCTAAGTGGCAACCATGTCACCCTGCTCTTGACCAGGTCGAAGACTCTAATGTCACTTTACTTTAGTCTCAGTCTTGATCCTGGGGAAAAGCCACAAGGAGTCTCTTTCTGAGGACGTCAAGCACAATTTCCAAATATTTTTCCAGCCTCTGACATTTTTTGCCTGTCTTTTAAAATAAGTTTTTGGGGTCAAGAAAATGAAGAAGCTTTTAAGAAGTCTGTTCTTGGGTTGGATCAGGCTGCCACTGTCATCCCTCAACATTTGGTGGCAGCTCTGATGAACAAAACAATAGGCTTTCTTCCTCAGCTCTCTTCAGAATGCCTTAATAGGAAACACATTCTGCATTCCCCATGTGCATGTTTTCAGTGAAAATCTTTATTTAATTTTAATAGAGAATTCAGTCCAAGGGTTCTTCCATGTAACAAAGGATATTACTGATGGGAACACATACCCAGAGGACCTTTTGGATATAGGTTCTTCGGAGAGCGTGTGAGAGAAGAGCAGTGCCCAAGTCCCAAATCATGCTGGCATTTCTGAAAAGTGGTCTTCTGCTTCCCTTGGATATGGATACTTTTTCTAACCAAAAGAAAGAAGAAAGAAAGAAAGGAAGGAAGGGAGAGAGGGAAGGAGGAAGGAAGGAAAGAAGAGAAAGGGAGGGAGGGAGGGAGAGAAAGAAGAGAGAGAAAGAGAACAGAATTCTTTAAAGTAATTATTAATCTTTAGGAATGTATTTGTGTTCCTATCTTCACTTACCAGATGGTAAATTCCATTCTGTTCCAATCGATCATTTGAAGGGAAGTCTCTGCCAGCTGGACAAAAAGGGGAGAAAAGCTTCATGAATTCCTTGTTGCTGCCACGTCTTGGACCTTCTGGATATTAGCAATACCAGGGTCATTCAGAGTTATCTTACTTTCTGTTCATTTCTAAAAAGAGAATTCCGCTGGATTTTTTTTTCTTTGTCTTTGGGTTCATCCACCTCTCCTCCTCTGTTCTCAGCAGTGAAGAAGCCAAGACCTCCTCTCTTCCTTTTGCCCACAGTCACACCTTCAGCCAGCCCTCTTTGTGGCAGAGAATCTGGGCACCTCAGCCTGCAGCCTTTCAGGCTGTTTGTCTTGGACTCTTTACCCTGCAGAAACATCCAGAGAAAGCTCTGCTATCCTCTTGGGTGGGTGGGCTTATGCGACTTTAAAACTGGGATTAGAAACATATTTTCTTGTTACCATGCATTCCCATTACACAGCTTGGCATGTATGTGGGAGGCCAGGAGCCTCTCAGGAGGGTTTGGATGGAAGATGCATCGCAGCCAATGAGACCCCTAACACATGACTGCTGCCATGTGTCACTGTGCAAAGTTAGATTAAAATGGGCATAAGGGAACAAAGGAGAGGCCCATTCTTTACTGTCTAAGGAAAGCACAGATGATATGAAGCTTGTTAAGTGTGCCCTATCACAGCCTAAAAAGAACACACATATTTTTATCAGCATCCCAAGGCAAAGATTCGTTAGATAGAGTGTTGTTTCCTTATGTAATCCAGGTCTCCCTTTAGGAGTTTTTGGGAATTTAAGAGAGAAATGGGGCAGGCCATGAGTAAAACATAAAATGATGGATGTCCTCCTTTGGCTTCCATGCATTTTCCTTCTACCTTT
>NW_007730231.1:40944-41759 GCF_000696425.1 Galeopterus variegatus
GCGGGAGCGCTGCCATGCTCCCAAGCGGCGCACTGTAGCAGTGCGCCACCGGGCCGGCCCACATTTTCCTTCTACCTTTGGCCCCCACCCCTACTGCTGATCAAAATTCCAGGGCTTATAAAGAGCTGGTGTTCAGCTAGGATTAGGTCAGGAGAACAGAAAGTTGAGTCATTACAGGAGCATTGGAGTTGGCTTAAAGGCTTAATTATCTCCACCCAGACCTACATTTGTGGAAAAAAAGCTTTTAAATCAGTTGAATCGTTAACAGTAGCATGGCAGGCTGTGCTGGATGAGCAATCTTAAATCAATAAATCAAATCATAAAGACATTTTTTGCCTTGGTCTCCCTGGAAGGCTGGTCTTGATCAATATTGCAAATGTCCATTTTTAGAGCTTCCCACGTGGTGAAGTACTTGATAATTACAACCAGCTTTGAGGGCTCATTGCTTCTTTTTCAAAAACACAGCACATTGCATCTTCAGACCTGTGGGACTTGAGGAGCTATCATTCGAGACTTAGAAATGGGGGTAACTTCCTTTTTCTTCCAAAATCAGCCCAGCCTTGATTTCATATAGACTGAATAATTTCTTTTTTTTTGTCTTTTTTTGTCTTTTTTCGTGATCGGTAAGGGGATCGCAACCTTTGGCTTGGTGTCACCCACACCGCGCTCAGTCAGTGAGCGCACCGGCCAGTCCTATATAGGATCCGAACCAGCAGTGGGAGCGTCGCTGCGCTCCCAGCGCTGCACTCTCCCGAGTGTGCCACGGGGCCGGCCCAGACTGAATAATTTCTTTCCATAGTTTTCTTTCAGGTTCT